>NC_085008.1:1985822-2043322 GCF_963854185.1 Sardina pilchardus
ATTCCCCCACACTAGTGAGCTCTATTCCCCCACGCTAGTGAGCTCTACTCCCCCACGCTAGTGAACTCTATTCCCCCACGCTAGTGATCTCTACTCCCCCACGCTAGTGAGCTCTATTCCCCCACGCTAGTGAACTCTACTCCCCCACGCTAGTGAGCTCTATTCCCCCACGCTAGTGAGCTCTATTCCCCCACGCTAGTGAGCTCTATTCCCCCACGCTAGTGAACTGTACTCCCCCACGCTAGTGAGCTCCTCCATGCTAGTGATTCTCCACATTAGAGAGCTCTGATCAGATCCTCCACGCTAGTGAGCTCCTCCACACTGGTGAGCTCCACGCTAGTGAGCTCCTCCACGCTAGTGAGCTCCTCCACGCTAGTGAGCTCTACCTATCCACGCTAGTGAGCTCCTCCACGCTAGTGAGCTCAGCTCTACTCCCCCACGCTAGTGAGCTCCTCCATGCTAGTGATCCCCCACGCTAGTGAGCTCAGCTCTACTCCTCCACGCTAGTGAGCTCCTCCACGCTAGTGAGATCCTCCACGCTAGTGAGCACCTCTACGCTAGTGAGCTCCTCCACGCTAGTGAGCTCAGCTCTACTCCTCCACGCTAGTGAGCTCCTCCACGCTGGTGAGCTCCTCTATGCTAGTGAGCTCCTCCACGCTAGTGAGCTCCTCCATGCTAGTGATCCCCCACGCTAGTGAGCTCAGCTCTACTCCTCTACGCTAGTGAGCTCCCCCACGCTAGTGAGCTCCTCCATGCTAGTGATCCCCCACGCTAGTGAGCTCAGCTCTACTCCTCTACGCTAGTGAGCTCCCCCACGCTAGTGAACTCCTCCATGCTGGTGAGCTCCTCCACGCTAGTGAGCTCCTCTACGCTAGTGAGCTCGGCTGTTTTTGAGGTCGTTTTGCAGCTCTACGTTGCTCAGTGTTCCACAGTCCTCAGTATGACATGCTGTGCTATCACACACAGGAGAACATGCGCAGTAGCACACCTGTGACTGTTCTGACCACGCGCACACACACACACACACACACACACACACACGTCTGTAAGCGCATTCTTTTCAGTGAGGACATCTTACTTCTCGATCTTACTTTTTCAGGAAGCACATTTTGTGTGCTATTTATGTATGTAGTGTGTGTGTCCTAAATGTGTGTGTGCATGTGCAAAATGTGTGTGTGTATGTACTGTGTTTACTATATAAGTGTGTCTGTATGTATGTTTGAATGTGTGTGCTAAATAAATAAGTGTGTGTGTGTGCTAAATAAGTGTGTGTGTGTGTGCTAAATGTATGTTTGTGTATGTGTGAATGTGTATGCTAAACAAGTGTGTATGTGTGCGTGCTAAATGTGTGTGCTAAATAAGTGTGTGTGCACTAAATGTATGTGTGTGTGTGTGTGTGTGTGTGTGTGTGTGTGTGTGTGTGTGTGTGTGTGTGTGTGTGTGTGTGTGTGTGTGTGTGTGTGTGTGTGTAGACTGAAGGCGAAGGAGGACGAGTGGCGGGAGGCCCAGCAGGGCTTCAACAAGATCTGGCGCGAGCAGTACGAGAAGGCCTACCTCAAATCGCTGGACCACCAGGGGGTCAACTTCAAGCAGAACGACATGAAGGCCCTGCGCTCCAAGAGCCTGCTCAACGAGATCGAGACCATTTACGACGAGGTGAGGACACACACACACACACACACACACACACAGACACCAACAGTGCTGGTTCGTTGGTTTCAGACTATTCCCAGTGTTTTGGGGTGTTCCTTGAGTTATTACATTGCATGTAAATGCAATGTACTGTTATCACTGTTCTTCTTATTATTATATCTTCCGACCAAAATCAACGGTTAATGACGCTAAAACCACTGAACCGTTTCACGTCATTCAAACACTCATACAAAGGTCTTGTAACGGAGATTTGACGATTGTATTTTTCACATTTGTGAACTTAATACTTTTTGAGATATTTACGATAAAAGAATTAAACACCATAGACTTAACATTGAGACGCCGTGGCGGCAAAGATTAACTGTTACGTCAGTGCTCAGCTGTCAGTAATCAAGGATCTTTGATCCAAGGCTAAACCTGAATGTCATGTCTAGGCTAGCCTACTCAACAGTTATGAAAACATTCTACCATGCCACATCAGCTGTAAATCAGGACGTTATCGTCTTGTCTCCCTGTTAGGCTACTCCTTACTTGATTTGTTTATCGTTACGGTTTGCTCTTGGCAACGTTATCAACAGCTAAAGACAATCTAACCTAACGTCAACGTAAACACAACGTAAACACACTGCATTGCTATCATTTTCACGTCTGTTTGTTAGCAAGCTAGCCGCTTCAGCTATAGGGACTTGCCAGCCAGGCAATTATTTAAAGCTTTCGGTATCATTCACAAATTAAAAACCTTTGTTAACAGCTTATTGTACATTCATATGAGGACTATCACACACCTGGAAACACTTCGAAGAACATACTAGCTCATCCTGTAATATGTGTAGCCTACATAAAATGTCCCAGGCCTACTGTAAGCTAACGTTACATTTGCTAGATATCCTACCTGTTGCTGCATCATCGTTGATTGGCGTTGTTTGAGATTGTATTCCGTATTCCAATGGTGTCTATAGCCTTATGGCCTACTTTTAACCTGCATTAGTGTAGACATGAAGGCTATGCTATCCTACCAGTCGTTTCACTGTAGGCTACTAAAGTGTCAGCTCTTGCAACTCGTTTGAAGTTGGCAACCTCATTTCAGTCTTCTAAATTCTAATAAATGAAGAGTTATTTTCCAAAATAGCCTATACCACAATTTTGATGCATTTTCTTAAATCACTTTTTATGTGACTTTCCAAGGAATATGAGTGGTAATTACATTGCATGTCAATGCAATGTACTGTTATCACTGTTCTTCTTATTATTGTCTTCCGACCAAAATCAACGATCAAAGGCTCTAGAACCACTGAACCGTTTGACGTCATTCAAGCACTCCTACAAAGGTCTCGAAACGGAGATTTGTTCTATTATTTTTCACATTTGTGAACTTTATACTTTTTGAGATATTTACGATAAAAGATTTTAAAATTCCCATAGAGTTAACGTTGAGACCCTTTGGCGGTAAAGATTAACTGTTACGTCAGTGCTCAGCTGTCAGTAATCAAGGATCTTTGATCCAAATGCCGCCGCTGCAGCAGGCTGTAACAGCTATGAAAACATTCTACCATGCCACTGGTTAAACCAGGACGTTATCGTCTTGTCTCCTGCTACTCCTTACTTGATTTGTTTATATCGTTACAGTAACCGGTTTGCTCTCGGTAACGTTATCAACAGCTAAAGACAATCTAACCTAACGTCAACGTAAACACTGTATTTAGCTAACGACAAGCAAGTAACTAGCAAGTTACAAGCAACTAGTTGCACGATTTAGGTTCAAGCCTTCTTACAGTCGTTTCTAGTAGGCTACAAACTGCATTGCTATCATTTCACGTTTGTTTGTTAGCACGCTAGTCGTTTCAGCTATAGGACTTGCCAGCCAGGCAATCATTTAAAACTTTCGGCATCATTCACAAATTAAAAACCTTTGTTAACAGCGTATTGTACATTCCTATTAGGACAATCACACACCTGGAAATACTTCGAAGAACATACTAGCTCATCCTGTAGGCTAATATGTGTATCCTACATAAAATATCCTACATTGCTAGATATCCTACCTGTTGCTGCATCATCGTTTGGCGTTGTTTGAGATTGTATTCCGTGTTCCAATGGTGTCTAAATCTATAGCCTATGGCCTACTTTTAACCTGCATTAGTATATGAAGGCTATGTAAGCTATCCTACCAGTCGTCACTGTGGGCTACTAAAGTGTCAGCTCTTGCAACTCGTTTTAAGTAGGCAACTTCATTTCAGTCTTTTAAAGAGTTATTTTCCAAAATAGCCTATATCCACAATTTTGATGCATTTTAATAAATCACTTTTTAAATGTGACTTTCCAAGTAATGTCAGTGGAATTGCAATTGGGTCATTGTTATTTATCTATTCTACTGTGTAGCCTAGTTGTCTTTTTAACTATAGGCCTAATACAATGTTTTACATAGTCAGCAACCTTTTTGCATTTACATGCAATGGTAATTCCTTCCATGGAATTACATTTTCTAGTTCTTTGGTGATGAGCGCTTTATTGGTGATTCGAGTTTCTAAAATGGAACCTAAAAGGTAATGGCCTCTTCCACTGATACTTCTCCGACACTTGCAATTGATACTGCAATTGATAACATGTTTAACTCCATCATGTGATTTCTGCTCACATGAATTATGCCCAAAGGGCTGAGTACATTCATGTAGGAGAATGCCGTGATCGTGTGTGTGTGTGTGTGTGTGTGTGTGTGCGTGCGTGCACTGTACTCCCTGGGGTTCCAAAGCCCTGGCTTGCCTTTGGTGTAATTGCCACCTCCGCAGCTGCAGGTGCTTATGTGTTTGTGTTTATGCATTCATGTGTTTATCTGTTTGGGGTTTTGTCAAGTCGCTTTCTTTATAAAGCACAATTAAAAACAACAGGAGTGACCTAAACAGGAGGGCTTGACCTTCAGAAGTAAGTCAGAGAGGACTGCATGTGTTTGTGTTTATGTGTGTTAAATGTCCTCGTGTGTGTGTGTGTGTGTGCGCAGCGTCAGGATCAGAGTACAGAGGAGGGGGGTGTTGGTCAGCAGCGTGAGGGCGGTGTGTGTGTGTGTGTTATGTGTGTGTTATGTGTGTTAAATATCCTGGTGTGTGTTCCCCAGCATCAGGATCAGTACAGAGGAGGGGGGTGTTGGTCAGCAGCATGAGGGTGGAGTTGATGGAGCGTCCATCGAGCCCCACATGGTGTTTATGTGTGTTAAATATCCTCGTGTGTGTGTGTGTGTGTGCAGCGTCAGGAGCAGAGTACAGAAGAGGGCGGTGTTGGACAGTAGTGGGGACATTGCTGTGTGTGTGTGTGTTAATATCCTCGTGTGTGTGTGTGTGTGTGTGTGTGTGTGCAGCGTCAGGAGCAGAGTACAGAAGAGGGCGGTGTTGGACAGTAGTGGGGACATTGCTGTGTGTGTGTGTGTTAATATCCTCGTGTGTGTGTGTGTGTGTGTGTGTGTGTGTGCAGCGTCAGGAGCAGAGTACAGAAGAGGGCGGTGTTGGACAGTAGTGGGGACATTGCTGTGTGTGTGTGTGTTAAATATCCGTGTGTGTGTGTCATGTGTGTTAATATCCTCGTGTGTGTGTGTGTGTGTGCAGCGTCAGGAGCAGAGCACAGAGGAGGGTGGTGTTGGTCAGCAGCGTGAGGGCGGGGGGGGCGGAGCCTCCAGCGAGCCCCACATGGTGTTCGGCTACGAGGACAAGCAGATCCTGGAGGACGCGGCCGCGCTCATCATCTACCACGTCAAGCGGCAGCCCACCATCCACAAGGACGACAAGGACCACGTCAAGCGCATCATGCAGCACTTCGTGCCCGACCTCTTCTTCGCCCGCCGCGGCGAGCTCAGCGAGACCGAGGACTGGACGGACGAGGAGAACGAGGCCGACGAGGCCGGCGACCGAGCCGGCGGCGGCGCCATGGTGACGGGCGGAGGAGGAGGAGGAGGAGGAGGAGGAGGAGGAGGAGGAGGAGGAGGAGGCGGGAGCGACTCTGGAGCGGCACATCCTCCGGGCGCGGGGCAGCAGCAGCTGAACGGAGACTCGCGCCGACGGCGCTGCACCTCTCCGCCGAGCTCCACCAGCACGGAGACCTCCACCAGCGCCACCACCCCGCAGCACGCCGCCAGCAGCACGCCTCACGGCCACACGGGGGCGCTGCCCCAGCAGCCCGGCGGCGAGAAGCTGGACCTGCGGGACCCCGAGGCCGAGCACCAGAAGGAGATGGACGGCGTGTACAACCTGCTCTTCGTCAACAACAACTGGTACTTCTTCCTGCGGCTGCACCAGACGCTGTGCGCGCGGCTGCTGAGGGTCTACCGGCAGGCCGAGCGCCAGCTGCTGGAGCACCGCGCAGAGCAGAGCCACCAGAGGATGCTCACGGCCGACGGGTGGAGGGACAAGCCCAGCGACCTCGCCATGGAGCTGCGCCTCAAACAGCCCAGTAAGAGATGTATACACACACACACACACACACACCTCGCCATGGAGCTTCACCTCAAACAGCCCAGTAAGAGACGCACACACACACACACACACACACACACGCACACACACACACACCTCGCCATGGAGCTGCGCCTCAAACAGCCCAGTAAGAGATGTATACACACACACACACACACACACACACACACACACACACACACCTCGCCATGGAGCTGCGCCTCAAACAGCCCAGTAAGAGATGTATACACACACACACACACACACACACACACACACACACACACACCTCGCCATGGAGCTGCGCCTCAAACAGCCCAGTAAGAGATGTATACACACACACACACACACACACACACACACACACACACACACACACACACACACACACACACACCTCGCCATGGAGCTGCGCCTCAAACAGCCCAGTAAGAGACACACACACACACACACACACACACACACACACACACACTTAAACAGCCTAGTAATAGACACACACACACACCTACACCTCACCATGGAGCTGCGTCTTAATAGATATTCAACAGAGTTCCTCACCACGTGTTCAGTGAGGCTTCAAGGCGCTGTTTTGTTAAAGCCACAAAGGGAAACAGATTGTTGTATTTCGAGGGTTATTTTTCTTTATGTGAATTCCACTGAGAGAGCTGGCCAAATATGAGTTGGAGGACCTAGTGGTTGAATTCTATTGTCCTCAGCCTGTCATACGAAGTCAGTCCTGTGAAATGATAATCTGGAGAAATGTCTGTTGTCAGCCCTGTGCTAGCCTTGGCTCGCCCACAGAAATGCCCAGAAAGGCCAAGCGTCTTACGCAAGACCCCTCTCAGAGGGTTGTGTGTGACTCCACACGGGCTGTGTGCTCATGTCAAGGTGAGGCCTTACATACACACAGTTACGCAGGGCTTCAGAATGGAAACGCACATTTGCAGAGGCAGAGGGGAAGATCCACACATCACGCAGGGCTACAGAATAGGAACACACATGTGTGGAGGCAGAGGGGAAGGTTTCACTTCAGATCTCTTCAACATTTCTTTTTTTTTGTATTTTTTAAAGATTTTTTTTTTTGGCTTTTATGCCTTTAATCAGATAGGACAGTGTAGGGTGACAGGAAACGAGTGGGAGAGAGAGTAGGGTGGGATCCGGAAAGGACCACGGGCGGGAATCGAACCCGGGTCGCCGGCGTGCGGTGCAGGTGCCCCAGCCAGTCGCGCCACGACTGGGGCCCCTTCAACATTTCTTGAAGCCTTTTTAGGACAAAAACCTTAATTGATTGCGATTGCTATTTCGGTAGCAATACATTACATTTTAATTTCCTTCAGTTAACATAATGTGGTAGTTGAGGGCCATCCTGTAGTATTGGTACACCTGTGTCCTGTAGTGTATATCTGAGTGTTGGTTTACCTGTATGGTTACCTGTGCCCAGGTGAGGTGGAGCTGGAGGAGTACTGTAGTGTGTATCTGAGTGTTGGTTTACCTGTGCGCAGGTGAGGTGGAGCTGGAGGAGTACTGTAGTGTGTATCTGAGTGTAGGTTCACCTGTGTGGTTACCTGTGTGGTTTACCTGTGTGGTTTACCTGTATGGTTACCTGTGCCCAGGTGAGGTGGAGCTGGAGGAGTACTGTAGTGTGTATCTGAGTGTAGGTTTACCTGTGTGGTTTACCTGTGTGGTTTACCTGTATGGTTACCTGTGCCCAGGTGAGGTGGAGCTGGAGGAGTACTGTAGTGTGTATCTGAGTGTAGGTTCACCTGTGTGGTTTACCTGTGTGGTTTACCTGTGCGCAGGTGAGGTGGAGCTGGAGGAGTACTGTAGTGTGTATCTGAGTGTAGGTTCACCTGTGTGGTTTACCTGTATGGTTACCTGTGCCCAGGTGAGGTGGAGCTGGAGGAGTACTGTAGTGTGTATCTGAGTGTAGGTTCACCTGTGTGGTTTACCTGTATGGTTACCTGTGCCCAGGTGAGGTGGAGCTGGAGGAGTACTGTAGTGTGTATCTGAGTGTTGGTTTACCTGTGCGCAGGTGAGGTGGAGCTGGAGGAGTACTACCCGGCGTTCCTGGACATGGTGCGCAGCCTGCTGGACGGAAACCTGGAGTCGACGCAGTACGAGGACACCCTGCGGGAGATGTTCACCATCCACGCCTACATCGGCTTCACCGTCGACAAGCTCATCCAGAACATCGTCAGACAGGTACGCACACACACACACCACACCACAAACACTCACCATCGCTCATCCAGAACATCGTCAGACAGGTACGCACACACACACACACACACACACA
Organism: Sardina pilchardus; assembly: GCF_963854185.1. Lineage (NCBI taxonomy): Eukaryota > Metazoa > Chordata > Actinopteri > Clupeiformes > Clupeidae > Sardina > Sardina pilchardus. Next base: position 1,994,211 of record NC_085008.1, read on the forward strand.
CTCACCATGGCTCATCCAGAACATCGTCAGACAGGTACGACACACACACACACACACACACACACACACACACACACACACTCACCATGGCTCATCCAGAACATCGTCAGAACCTAAAGTGAGTTTAGCTGAAGTGACTTAACTAAATGATAATGACAATAATGAGGTCTAATATGAGTAGTTATGATAATGAGGTCTGATATGAGGAGTTATGGTAATGAGGTCTAATAATATGAGGAATTATGATAATGAGGTCTAATAATATGAGGAGTTATGATAATGAGGTCTGATATGAGGAGTTATGGTAATGAGGTCTGATATGAGGAGTTATGATAATGAGGTCTAATATGATGAGTTATGGTAATGAGGTCTGATATGAGGAGTTATGGTAATGAGGTCTGATATGCGGAGTTATGGTAATGAGGTCTGATATGAGGAGTTATGGTAATGAGGTCTGATATGAGGAGTTATGATAATGAGGAGTTATGATAATGAGGAGTTATGATAATGAGGAGTTATGATAATGAGGAGTTATAATTATGAGGTCTAATATGAGGAGTTACTGTGCGTTCACACCAAGACCGTCAAAAGCGTCAAGAGCGCCGGAAATCATTCATTTTCTATGGAGGGTCGGCGTTACCGGCTTCAAAAGCGTTCCGGGCGTGAGCGTGGCTTCATGAGCTTCACGGGCGTCAAAAAAAAGTTGAGCCTCAGTTAACTTTATGGTAATGAGCTATGACACGGTTCGGCGTCAACTAATCAGAATGTCAAACTCGCAGGATTGCTGCTTGTGGTTTGTTCAAAATGTTTCACGTCATGGCTTTGACGCTTTCGGCGCCGAATGCACCGAACTGGGTTGAGCGTCGGGCTATGAGCTTCACCAGCGACTTTGACGCTTTTGACGGTTTTGGTCTGAACGCACAGTTATGATAATGAGGTCTGATATGAGGAGTTATGATAATGAGGTCTAATATGATGAGTTATGATAATGAGGTCTGATATGAGGAGTTATGATAATGAGGTCTAATATGAGGAGTTATATAATATGAGGAGTTATAATAATGAGGAGTTATGATAATGAGGTCTAATATGAGGAGTTATGAGTTCCACAGCAAAATGAGCAGTGCGTTCACTAACAGGCGTTAACTTCCTGAGGCTGCACTACACTAACAGGCTACGGTGACTCAGAAAGGACAAACTAAATTATGCATGCTACACTTGCAGGAGTCTGATGTTCAGTTATTAAATATGGCTCAACCAACCATCACGTAAATGATGACGCCAGACACACAAAATGGTGTATTGCAACACTTATACACACACATACTGTTACTAATGTATTTCCAAATTATCATTTTATTTGGGTGCTTCTCTATAACTAACACTATGTTTGTTTCTGATTCTATTGTGTGTGTGTGTGTGTGTGTGTGTGTGTGTGTGTGTGTGTGTGTGTGTGTGTGTGTGTGTGTGTGTGTGTGTGTGTGTGTGTGTGTGTGTGTGTGTGTGTGTGTGTGTGTGTGTGTGTGTGTGTGTGTGTGTGTGTGTGTGTGTGTGTGTGTGTGTGTAGCTCCAGCACCTGGTGAGCGACGAGGTGTGTCTGCAGGTGGCGGAGCTGTACCTGGCGGAGCGGAAGCGGGGTGCTGCCGGGGGCAACCTCTCGTCACAGTGCGTACGCGCCGCCTGGGAGACCAGCTACCAGTGGAAGGCCGAGAGGGTCATGGCCGAGGAGAACTGCTTCAAGGTACGTCTGTGTGTGTGTGTGTGTCTGTCTGTCTGTCTGTCTGTCTGTCTGTCTGTCTGTCTGTCTGTCTGTCTGTCTGTCTGTCTGTCGGTCGTGAGTGAGTAGAACTGTGTGTGTGTGTGTGTGTGTGTCGGTCATGGGTGAGCAGAACTGTGTGTGTGTGTTTGTTTGATGTGGTTATGTGATGTGAGTCTGATGCAGTCACTGATGTCTCTCATGGATGAAGTCTGCAGACCCTGCGAATAGGCATCAGGTCTGCTAAAGATGAAGTGCTAAAGATGAAGTGCTATCGCTGATGCGTCTCAACACACTGAGGTCTTTATTGCATGTAGTGGCTCCGCCCTGTGAGCATCACGCACGTCCCTGCTGATGTCTTCATGTCTTGATGCCTTAAGTTGACTGAGTCAAGTGTTTAGATCCTGCTGTGCTGTCGGCACTGATGGAGCATCACACTGCTGTGTGTGTGTAGCGCACCCTTAATCTTGGTGTGTGTGTGTGTGTGGTGCAGGTGATGTTCATCCAGAATAAGGGCGAGGTGACGCTGGCGGTGGAGCTGCTGGACACGGAGGAGGCGCAGGCTGATGACCCGCTGGACGTGCAGTGCCTGAGCAGCTACATGGAGCAGCTGGTGGGCAGCGAGAGCGCCCTGTGTGCCCAGGGAGAGGGCTGCTACTTCAAACCCGTCTTCCTGCCCAGGTAACTCTCACACACACACACACACACACACACACACACACACACACTCACACACACACACACACACACACACACCTGTGTGCCCAGGGAGAGGGCTGCTACTTCAAACCCGTCTTCCTGCCCAGGTAAACACACACACACACACACACCTGTGTGCCCAGGGGGAGGGCTGCTACTTCAAACCCGTCTTCCTGCCCAGGTAACACACACACACACACTCACACACACACACACACACACCTCTGTGCCCAGGGAGAGGGCTGCTACTTCAAACCCGTCTTCCTGCCCAGGTAACACACACACACACACACACACACACACACACCTGTGTGCCCAGGGAGAGGGCTGCTACTTCAAACCCGTCTTCCTGCCCAGGTAACACACACACACACACACACACACACACACACACACACACACACACACACACACACACACACACACCTACACACACACCTGTGTGCCCAGGGAGAGGGCTGCTACTTCAAACCCGTCTTCTTGCCCAGGTAACACTCACACACACACACACACACACACACACACTCACACACACACACACACACACACACACCTGTGTGCCCAGGGAGAGGGCTGCTACTTCAAACCCGTCTTCCTGCCCAGGTAAACACACACACACACACACACCTGTGTGCCCAGGGGGAGGGCTGCTACTTCAAACCCGTCTTCCTGCCCAGGTAACACACACACACACACTCACACACACACACACACACACACCTCTGTGCCCAGGGAGAGGGCTGCTACTTCAAACCCGTCTTCCTGCCCAGGTAACACACACACACACACACACACACACACACACACCTGTGTGCCCAGGGAGAGGGCTGCTACTTCAAACCCGTCTTCCTGCCCAGGTAACACACACACACACACACACACACACACACACACACACACACACACACACACACACACACACACACACACACACACCTACACACACACCTGTGTGCCCAGGGAGAGGGCTGCTACTTCAAACCCGTCTTCCTGCCCAGGTAACACACACACACACACACACACACACACACACACACACACACACACCTGTGTGCCCAGGGAGAGGGCTGCTACTTCAAACCCGTCTTCCTGCCCAGGTAACACACACACACACACACACACACACACACACACACACACACACACCTCTGTGCCCAGGGAGAGGGCTGCTACTTCAAATCCGTCTTCCTGCCCAGGTAACACACACACACACACACACTCACACCTCTCACTGCCCAGGTAACACTCACACAACACTCACACACACATCTTCCTGCCTAGGTAACACAGCACACACACACCTCTTGCCCAGGTAACACTCACACAACACTCACGCACACATCTTCCTGCCTAGGTTACGCAGCACACACACACCTCTTCCTGCCTAGGTAACACAGCACACACACACCTCTTCCTGCCCACATACTGTACACAATCACACACACCTCTCGCTGCTTCCCTGGTAGAACTCTCACACCTCATTTAAAGGGATATTTGGAAATAAGCTAATTTTCCACCGCCCCTCGAGCAAAACAATTGATATTTACCTTTTTCCCGTTCATCCAGCCATTCTGTGAGTCTGTGAGTCTCGAGGGGATGTGGAAAATGAGCTTATTTCCAAAAATGATGGAATATCCCTTTAAAGTAGAGTCTAAGAGTTTCATTTGTAGAAAACCAAGCAAATGATGAGAATGTTGTTCATGGATGCGCGTCAGGTTTGGGCACCGTGCTGTAGGCTGATTGGCTAAGAGCGGTCGCTTGACCCGTGACAGTGACCCGCATCAGTGTTGTGCTTCTGCTGTAATTAGTGCCCTGTGTTAGCAACAGGCCAGTGCTGATTGGACACTCAAGTGCACTCGGTCCTCACTCTCACTAAAGGCCTGATTTGTAGTCTACGCAAGCAACGCAGACGCAGTCGACAACTCCAGGCTCAAGTGTGTTTTTAAAGTGCTCTCTCATGGTCTCTGCGAACTATGGAAACAACATGGCATGGCACTCATGCTTGTGTGTGGTGATCACAGACAAAACATGTTGCGATGTCTGCGTAGCTGGATGGGTTCGCGTTCGCATAACTTGCGTAGACTAGGAGTCAGTCCCAATAGAGACTGGGCTGCTATGCTAACTGTGTCGGGGCACACAATGCTAGTCTCCCTAGATGGAGCGGAGGTACTGTATCCACGGGGGCCAAATCATGTCCTCTCTGATGACTGCATCAGGGTTCATACGTTTTGAAAAAACCTGGAAAAGTTATGGAATTTGAAAATGCCAATTTCCAGGCCTGGAAAGGTTTTGGAAAACAAAAAAACACCCCAAAAGTTTTGGAAAAGTCATGGAAATTTGCTTCATCCAATTCAACTCAGAAACATATCTCACTTGGTCAGGTCATGTCCCACACTTGGCGTCACAACCGATTTTAGGTTTTGAGAGCAGTCCTTCTAGGTAACCATCCCATTATGTCACGCGTCATATCTATTATTAATGTAGCACTAGTTGATGTGAGGTTTTGAGAAATATAAGGTCATGGAAATTTGTGAAAAAATCATGGAAAAGTCATGGAAAAGTCATGGAAATTCTCTGGTGGAAATGTGTATGAACCCTGCTGCATGGGTCTCCGTATTCCAAGACACATTGTATAATTATATTGTAATGATGCAAGACAGAGAGCCACAGAGAGAGCCACAGAGAGCCACAGAGAGAGCCACAGAGAGCCACAGACACGACCCGTTCTACTGTAGGCATGTGTCTCTAACATAGCGGTGTTCTGTTGGGTGTGTGTTCTAACATGGCGGTCTCCTGTTGGGGGTGTGTTCTAACATGGCGGTGTTCTGCTGGGTGTGTGTTCTAACATGGCGGCGTTCTGTTGGGTGTGTGTTCTAACATGGCGGTCTGCTGTTGGGTGTGTTTTCAGGAACCTGCGGCACTTCCGCCACTGGCAGGTGCGTCAGGTGGAGGCCATGCGGTGTCGGAGGGAGTGGCATCGGCAGCTGGGCGTGGAGAGTGCCGGAAGCCTGGACTGCCGCTTCAAACTCAACACACACAAGATGGTGTTCGTCATGAACTCGGAAGACTACATGTACCGGAGAGGAGCGCTTGTGAAGGCCAGGAAGGTACGACACACACACACACACACACACACACACACACACACACACACACACACACACACACACACACACACCTCTCCCTCTCCTCTTCCCCTCAGCACTCATGAGAACAGAAAACACATCACACATTCAGTCGCTGCTCCAACATTTATATTCACACACTCCCATGTGAGGACGCAGCACACACACACACACACACACACACATGTCCATACCACCCTCGGTACCATGTGCTCACGGGGACCCGGGATCTAATCCGACCTGAGGTCATTTCCTGATTCCACTCAATCTCCCTTTCCCACTCACTTCCTGTGGAAAAGGTCCAGAACTCCAGAACTTTATCTAAACGAGAGCGACGCTGGGAACAGCACAGTGCTGCTGCAGAGAGGATCTGTAGTGTGTCTGCAGCGCCACATACCAGCCCCCCACCTTTCTCCCCTCACCTCTTCACCCGCCCTTCCCCTCACCCCTGTCCCCTTCACCCCCCTTCCCTGTTCTCCTCTCACCCCCCCCCCATCTCACCCCACCCCTCTCTCCCCACCCCATCTCCCCTCTCTCCCCCCACCCCTCTCTCCTGGTCATTACCTACTTCGGTCAGATAGTGTTTGACCCACATTTTTAACTGCACAGCCATTTGTTAAAGGAACGCACCAACTTTCACTGGAGGCAGGTCAGACCAGTTAGCCCATAGCTCGCTTTTAGCTAAAGGCCTAGCTATAGGCTAACTGGTCTAGCCTGCTTCCAGTGAATTCTCCTAAGCTAGGCTAATTGGTCTAAGCCACATCCAGTGAGTTATGCTAAGCTAGGCTAACAGTGCCAGACTAGGTTACTGCACGCTCAGAGAGGAGAAGGCTATGATTGCCCTTATCTAACTCTGGGGTAGGCGGCAAATGAGCGTGTTGCTTATTGTTGGCTCTTGCACCCTCTCACAGTCAGCAAGGGTGATATAATGTTTAGTATATTATATTATGTTACACTATTTATTGTTTAAGTAGCTATTCTCTTTAGTGAACACTATAGTATGATTAACTGCTAAATTCAATTATTGTGTTTTGTTTGTATGTCGCTTTGGACAAAAGCGTCTGCTAAGCACCATCACCATCACCATAGCCATAATGTGTAGATATGACTGAATGTATCATAGAAATAACAAAGTGTTTTCTTGTTTTTCCTTTTTGTGTGTGTGTGTGTGTACGTATGTCTGTGTGTGTGCCTGTGTGTGTATGTACGTATGTCTATGTGTGTGTGTGTGTGTGTGTACGTATGTCTGTGTGTGTGTGTCTGTGTGTGTGTGTGTGTGTACATATGTGTGTGTGTGTGTGTGCCTGTGTGTGTGTAGTCTCAGCACGCGGTGGCGTGCGGGCAGCACGAGCGGTTCCGGCGGTGGCACCAGGGCTGGCTGGGCGAGCACGTGAGCGCGGCGGGGGAGCGGGCGGTGGCCCACTGGCTGATGGGGGAGGAGGAGGAGGACCTGCTGCCCTGCAAGACCACCTGCGTGGCCACGCACCTCAAGGGCCTGCCGGTCAACCGCTACCAGGTGCTCTACAGCAGCAAGCCCCCGGCCTCGCCCTAGACCACGCCCCCCACTGTGTGTGTGTGTGACTGTGTGTGTGTGTGTGTGTGTCTGTCTGTCTGTGTGTGTGTGTGTGTGTGTGTGTGTGTGTGTGTGTGTGTGTCTGTGTCTGTGTGTGTGTGTGTGTGTGTGTGTGTGTGTGTGTGTGTGTGTGTGTGTGTGTGTGTGTGTGTGTGTGTGTGTGTGTGTGTGTGTGTGTGTGTGAGGGGTCTGGCTTCACCTGCGTCACACGCCTCCCTTGCCCCCCCCCGGATGGAGGTTCTCTAAGGGACTGATCCACAGCCTGAAGACATTGAGAACATTTAGAGAACACCCCTAGTGCCCACGGTGGAACCGGAACCGGAAGCCGTTGGTGATTCCGCGGTGGAACCGGAAGCGGAAGCCTGTGGAGATTCCGCGGTGTGGACTCAAAAGCCGCTGGTGATTCCTGCGACTATGTGGCCTGACTCTCTAGACGGTTGTTGCACAGCCAAGTGACGAGTAAAAAAAAAAAAAAAAAAAATGTCCAGATGAGATGAAACCTGAATGAAGATGAACAAACGAATGGGTTAAATGTTTGTGAGTTAGTCAGTTAGTTTGTTTGTTTGTTTGTTTGGGGGGAAATGTGTGTATGTTTTTTTTTTTTTTTTTTCTTTCCTTTTTTTTAGTAAGTCAGTCTTGAGTTTTTAGTTTTGTGCAACGCGAGGGCCTTTGGTTGGTGTAAGTTTATACTGAGGGACTGAGAGACAGCAGTGAAAGTGGCCTCTTGCGGACGGAGTGCCAACATGGCTCTCAGCAGATGAACGTGTACACACACACACACACACACACACACAGCGTGCATACTTGTTATGCTCCGCTCTTTTACATATGCATCCATTTGACTTCATGAATGAAACATAGAAATGAATTTGTTCTCGTTTTGTCCTCTGGCAACCAACTCCCAAAATGTCTTTGTTTGAGTATTTTTATTTTTCATTTCTTTCTAAGCATACTTTTTAAAATCATCGGTGACTAACCCCGTCAGTAGATTGCCAGTGCCGTCTTGTGACACGTCTCTACGGTCTACTCTCGTTTCCTTTGCTTTCGGAATCATGCATCCTACGACTCCTCCACATCGTTGCTTTTACATGTTAAAGTGGAAAGGCCGAAATATCAGTGTTTAAATACAATGTATAACATTTATTCTGTATCAAGTATCCTGAAATAAACAACCTAGTTGTGAACTTCTTACTCCGAGCATGTGTGTGTTTCTCAGTGTGTCTCTGCTGTTGTTGTCTGTGGTGTGTTCAGTCATCAGAAGGTAACTGTTATGACCCCCCCCCCCCCCCCCCCCCACACACACACACACACACACACACACACACACACACACACACACACACACACACACACAGAGGAGATAGGAGAACCTGAGGGCTATGCTGTGAAGTGAGATTACTGGTTTACCCAGGTTACTTATGGACTTACTTGTCTGAGGAAGGTCAGTGTGTCCCGAAACGTCACATGTGGTGAATAAAAAGGAAAAAGAAAAAAGTTTATTGGAGTTTTAAGTGTGCAGACTTTTTTTGTCATTTTTACTGTTACTCGGGCACCTACCTTTTAAAATTCAGATGCCATTCAGATGTGTCTTCTACACTATTGGATTACTTATGGCCTTCCCACTGGTCTCCACAATATGGCACCTCAGAAGCAAGGCATGCAGTAAAGCGTTCCCTTGAGATAAGCGCCATACTCTCCACCCCCAACACAAGAGACGTGATGGGAACGCCATCTTGTCAACACAGAGGTCCTGTACATTTAGTTACGTTTATTCCATTTGACCTCATAAAAACACTTTACAACAACCTCTGCCCTTTTATTAGTCTTCAAACATCACAAGTGGGATCCTTCAAAGTCATTTTCCTTTCCGTATATCCACAGATGGTAAAATGGCTTTGTAAATTGTTAAATTGCTGTATGATAACTTATTTGGATTATTTGTGTCAGTTGAATAATTGCTTAAAATGTTTTTTTTTTGTGATTAGAAAATGTAGAAGCTTCAATGTGTGTGTCAAGGTCTGAACGTAATTAGAAGGGGCCACAATTACAAAATGTGAATGTCAAATGTTCAGTGAGTCATTTGCATATCATTCTAATTAGTAATCAGTTTGAGTATAGCTCTACATTGTGTAGGCTACAAGTGTGTGAGCGAGTTTGTTGATATGACTCGGTTATTCTAGTTGATTGTTTTGTGTTGCCCATCGATCATCTGAAGGGTTCCCGCGTCTGGGCCACCGCGTATCTGTCGCTGCCGCGTCTAATGTCTACTCTATGGTATCAGCTAGTCCGATGGCTGTGCTGTGTTCCCACTTCCCTGGCTGCAGTCTGTTTGGTTATCTTTTCCACAGTCTACATGCCGACAACGAAGTCGAGCAAGATCACACGTTTCATCCTCTGCACATCTGGAATGCGGGTGCAAACAGTAAACCATGGAAATACCCTGATCAGTCATGGCAAATAGGCTACATAGCATCATTTTCTAAAAAAGGTTCTTCTGAATATTAGGCTACTAAAAAATAATGCTGAAATAGGCCTACTAAATGTGTTGTTGTAAAGTATGTGTTTTTGTAAAGTATGTTTTTCAATTATTTTTTTAGTCTATTATCATAAGCTTTTTTATGTTATAATACCGAAACCTATGTAATGAAATATATATTTAGAAACAGTCGTGAGCTGCTGCACGTAGATACTTCGCCTGGCCCGCCTTCTGGCGAACTCCAGACTTTTTCCCTGCTGATGTTGAGATGTTGTCAACAAACTCCGAAAAGCGGCTCCTCGCTCGCGCTGGCCATCGCCGTCCTGCAGGAGGAGTAAAAGTGCACACGTGGAATGTTGCCGGAGCCTTGATGGAATATACTTTCAGCCAATGAAAAACCTGTTGAGTGACGTGTTTCGCGGTTTGTAAACCAATGGGTGCATTTCAGGGGATGTTTCCCCAAAAGTGAGCGAAAAAAACAGTCTTCAACAATCTGCTGTTACAAAACGGATTACAGCTGCTGCGCACAGATGCTGGTCCTCCTTTGATGCGCACTGAAAAGTGTTCCTCTTTGAACCGCAGTGCCAAATTCAGCAGTTTGACGAGGTTTATTTCATCCGATAGAGCAAGATGCCAAGAGTTTTTTAAACGGTTTTCGTTTTAATTGCAGATGCTGTGTCTACGAAAGGAAGAGAGGGTACTTTTACAGTTACGCTTACAGTAGCCTGACTGGAAACTTGAGGAAAGTGAAAAAAAACCTTCTGTGGGAGAAACGACAAGGTAAGAAAACAAATGTTTGGCAGAATTATTAGATAAACTGTTAACCTAACCTATGCTCTATGTCCCTCAAGACAAAGAGTCATAAAGTTACTTTAAACATTACTGCCAGCAATTCTTTCAGTAGGCTAAACTTTGAACCGAATAATAGCCTATGAATTGCTTCCGCAAACAACCTTTGCTGCCTTTTATTATGTAGATTTCTTCATATAATCTAGCCCTATGATATTTTCGTTTATGTATGGTTTAGACCCATTATATTTTATTTATGTATGATCTAGAGTAGACCCATTATATTTTATTGTATGTGTAATCCAGCCCTGTTATGTTTTATTTCTAAAGCGTGCTAATCAATAATTAAATCCATTGAAGACCTGTTTGATACCTCAAAATAGATAGCCTGCTAGGCCTACACTATATCCAGCTATATTAAATATTATATCATTGGCCTGCACTGAAACTCCTCAAATGTAACGGGTGTTTTCGTAGGGGTAGGCTACGCCTAAATGTGTTTGACAGACTTTAACAGTCATTTCCATATTTTCATATCGCTTTGGACAAAGGCGTCTGCCAAATAGCATAACCATAGCATAACCATTTTAGAAGCTTAAGGCAATGATTATACACACACTGCTCCCCCATCTCCCCCCAACATCTTATTCAATGCACCATATTGCTACTACATAGTAGCCTAATATTATACACCATTTAGAAGGTTGGACTCTTGGGAATCCATACATGACAACCTTTTTCATGTAGGCTACTATCTGTATAGTTTTTTACATTGTCGGATTAATCTTAAATTAATCTTAAAGTCTTAAATGAATCCGCCTTTGGTGCTTCAGTAGATGTCCTTAGCAATAAGTAGATGATGAGATTAGATGAGACTAGATTAGACTCAACTTTATTGTTATTGTGCAGTTTACAAGTACAAAGACAACAAGATGTAGTTTGATATACAAAGTATAGACAGGTGGTGCACAGACAGGACAGACTATATAGTGCAGTGTAGACAGTAGGACTCAGTTGATTTACAGAGCAGCTACAAGAACACGATAGACGCAGAACCATGGCACATAGACCTCCTGCATTTATGGGCTACATTAGTCTGATGTATGGCAGAGCAGCCATGGCTATCTAGGCTACATTAGTCTGGTATATGGCAGTCCAGCCTTGGCTACATTAGTCTGGTGTATGGCAGAGCAGCCTTTGGCTATTTGGCTAGTCTGGTGTATGGCAGAGCAGCCTTGGCTATTTGGCTACATTAGTCTGGTGTATGGCAGAGCAGCCATGGCTATCTAGGCTACATTAGTCTGGTGTATGGCAGTCCAGCCTTGGCTACATTAGTCTGGTGTATGGCAGAGCAGCCTTTGGCTATTTGGCTAGTCTGGTGTATGGCAGAGCAGCCTTGACTATTTGGCTACATTAGTCTGGTGTATGGCAGAGCAGCCTTGACTATTTGGCTACATTAGTCTGGTGTATGGCAGAGCAGCCTTGGCTATTTGGCTACATTAGTCTGGTGTATGGCAGAGCAGCCATGGCTATCTAGGCTACATTAGTCTGGTGTATGGCAGAGCAGCCTTGGCTATCTAGGCTACATTAGTCTGGTGTATGGCAGAGCAGCCTTGGCTATTTCGGCTGTAAAACCAAAGAGCCTGACCGCTGATCTGCCGCTTTTGTCCCTTTGAAGTGGTCCTCAGGGTCACCATGACGACAGAAGTATCCTCTTGGATGCAAGGAGGATCCTGGGACCAAACAAAGGACTCAAATATGAATTATTTATAGAAAGAACACACAGGCTATTTTGGTTGGCTCTCTGCTCCACAATACTTTGCATCCATTGCAGATATTTGGTTTACTGATACTAAAACTGAAGTCATGGGAAGACCACCCGCCTGCTGAAGTGGACTTACTCTGCTCCAACTGTAATCCGCGTCATGACAACAGCTGTGACTGTCACCTCTTTCGGTGTCCTCGGAGAAGCCTTGACCTCTGCTCATACATGCACCTCCATGGTGGCCGTAGTGTGCATACACACTCACGCGACTTTACGGCTGTTTTATACCCTGTGAACATTAAACATTATCAGCTCTAGAGCAGTAAAGTCAAGAGTTCAGCTGTAAAGAACCACACTGGTGTCACAGCCATGCAGGTATAAAGGTGCCAAGTCATCGGCACTGTGTGTGTGTGTGTGTGTGTGCGTGTGTGTGCGATGAATACCCCCTGCCCCTTAACGTAGCACGGATGAGATCACATGAGCTGAACTGCTCTGTGCAAAACGGCGTCCGTCAGGGTTAGATCCCTACTGAGGGTGGAGCGGTCAGAGTTAGATCCCTACTGAGGGTGTACCGGTCAGGGTTAGATCCCTACTGAGGGTGTAGCGGTCAGAGTTAGATCCCTACTTAGGGTGTAGCGGTCAGGGTTCGATCCCTACTGAGGGTGGAGCGGTCAGAGTTAGATCCCTACTGAGGGTGTAGCGGTCAGGGTTAGATCCCTAACCCTTAGATCCCTGGGGCAGCCGTGGTGTACTGGGCTTGTAACCGGAGGGTTGCCGGTTCGATCCCCGACCAGTCCACCACGGCTGAAGTGCCCTTGAGCAAGGCACCTAACCCCTCACTGCTCCCCGAGCGCCGCTGGTTGGGCAGGCAGCTCACTGCTCTGGGTTAGTGTGTGATTCACCTCACTGTGTGTGTGCTGTGTGTTCACTAATTCGGTTAAATTGGGTTAAATGCAGAGAAACGAATTTCCCTCACGGGATCAAAAAAATATATATTCTATTCTATTCTACTGAGGTTGGAGAGGTCAGGGTTAGATCCCTACTGAAGTTGGAGCGGATGCTGAAGGCGTCCAGACCGGCTCTGTTGCCGTGTCCACTGGCCGCTGAGGTCAGAGGTGACGGAGATGTAGCGCCAGGCTATCCTGCGGTGGACAGGAGAACAGGAGCCTCATTCTGCCCCGGGGTTAATGATTAGAGGGTGGGGCAGGAGGAACTGCCCCGGGGTTAATGATTAGAGGATGGGGCAGGAGGAACTGGGTGTCTTTTTATGTCTGAGACGCTTTTTTAATGAGGGGGCTATTATGGCATCATAACAGTTTTCCACATAGCGGGCAATAACATCATGCTATCGTCTAACCCACCAATCACAGGGCTTCGCCAGAGTCATTGTCACCACCCAAAACAGTCGTTAGGTCTTTTACTGGTCGCAGCCTTAGGCTGGATCTACCGCTCTCTGGGTTTTTTTCTTATGGTTATGCCTGACAAATTCTCTCTTTTGGAAAGACATGTTCTACACTTTGATGTGTGATGTTAGGGATTTCTTGATTAACAGTGGTCCAGGGCTAAGAATGAATAGCCTGAATTGGCAGGTTGTGATCACATCTGAAGTTCTAGTGCCTATTATAGACACCGCGTGAGTTTATTATCAGCTCTGGCTGCACATGACCTGGCTGCCCAGTCTATAGGTCTGGCTATACGCTACTGCAGGGGTGGCCAACCAGTCTAGCATGAAGAGCCAAAAAAAATCCACAAAAGTCAAAAGAGCCGCACAACAAAAAAGGCGCCCATACTACAACAGCACAACATTAGGCCTGCAGTTATAGCTCCTTTGTTTTTCATTTAAAGTAAGACACTTGGCAGATGCTCAATGATCATTGATAAATGATCATTGGAAAATGAAAAAAGATCAGACACACATCAAATCCCCCCTCACTGAATGACTTATAGGCATGAGCAATGCTCCAACACCTGATAATGCAATGTCAAGTGTTCAGTTAACTTTTAAAAAGAAAATAAACAAAAAGAAAACGAGTGACTGACGTCTATAGCCATTACCAGCCTACTTGCAAAAGTATGTAGGAAATGTTCAGGTTTGAAGCTTTATGAATCCGTGGCATACCAAGTACCAAACTAATGTGCAGGCTAGAAACATATCACCTCCGCAAATGAGGTTATGTTTTCATCGGGGTTTGTCTGTTTGTTAAGCAAGATGTTAAGCGGACGCGAAGCAGGATGCGCGAGGCGGAGTTTTGCGATCTCAGAGTGCTTTTGTTTTGATTACTTTGACATATTAACCAGAGGGGTTATGCTACAAAACGGTAAATGGTCCTTTTCAATGGCATGTGTTCCTTCTACTTACGATTAGCTTCAGGGTATTCCTGATTGCAACAGTAGCATTAAACCTGGCTGAAGAATAAACACGTCTGCTTCGTTTTGGCCAATTCCTATCCATATCATGACGGTACAATTATTGTTAACTATTAATAATTACTTTTGGCAATAGGCTACTATCAAATTCTGAAATTATTTTTTATTTACCGGAAATAAAGGCTATTTCAAAAGGAAAACGTTTAGGTCCGAGGAGAAGTGAGAACATCAGTTGAGCAGCCGTGAGCCACACGAGAGGAGGCAAAGAGCCGCATGTGGCTCGCGAGCCGCGGGTTGGCCACCGCTGCGCTACTGTATGGGAGAGGATGAACTGTCCAGTCTGTAGGTCTGGCTATACGCTACTGTACGGGAGAGGATGGCCTGTCCAGTCTGTAGGTCTGGCTATACGCTACTGTACGGGAGAGGATGGCCTGTCCAGTCTGTAGGTGTGGCTATACGCTACTGTACGGGAGAGGATGGCCTGTCCAGTCTGTAGGTCTGGCTATACGCTACTGTACGGGAGAGGATGGCCTGTCCAGTCTGTAGGTCTGGCTATACGCTACTGTACAGGAGAGGATGAACTGTCCAGTCTGTAGGTCTGGCTATACGCTACTGTATAGGAGAGGATGGCCTGTAGGTAGGTCTGGCTATATGCTGCTGTACGGGAGAGGATGGCCTGCCTATAGGTCTGGCTATACTCTACTGCAGGGGTGGCCAACCAGTCTAGCATGAAGAGCCAAAAAAAATCCACAAAAGTCAAAAGAGCCGCACAACAAAAAAGGCGCCCATACTACAACAGCACAACATTAGGCCTGCAGTTATAGCTCCTTTGTTTTTCATTTAAAGTAAGACACTTGGCAGATGCTCAATGATCATTGATAAATGATCATTGGAAAATGAAAAAAGATCAGACACACATCAAATCCCCCCTCACTGAATGACTTATAGGCATGAGCAATGCTCCAACACCTGATAATGCAATGTCAAGTGTTCAGTTAACTTTTAAAAAGAAAATAAACAAAAAGAAAACGAGTGACTGACGTCTATAGCCATTACCAGCCTACTTGCAAAAGTATGTAGGAAATGTTCAGGTTTGAAGCTTTATGAATCCGTGGCATACCAAGTACCAAACTAATGTGCAGGCTAGAAACATATCACCTCCGCAAATGAGGTTATGTTTTCATCGGGGTTTGTCTGTTTGTTAAGCAAGATGTTAAGCGGACGCGAAGCAGGATGCGCGAGGCGGAGTTTTGCGATCTCAGAGTGCTTTTGTTTTGATTACTTTGACATATTAACCAGAGGGGTTATGCTACAAAACGGTAAATGGTCCTTTTCAATGGCATGTGTTCCTTCTACTTACGATTAGCTTCAGGGTATTCCTGATTGCAACAGTAGCATTAAACCTGGCTGAAGAATAAACACGTCTGCTTCGTTTTGGCCAATTCCTATCCATATCATGACGGTACAATTATTGTTAACTATTAATAATTACTTTTGGCAATAGGCTACTATCAAATTCTGAAATTATTTTTTATTTACCGGAAATAAAGGCTATTTCAAAAGGAAAACGTTTAGGTCCGAGGAGAAGTGAGAACATCAGTTGAGCAGCCGTGAGCCACACGAGAGGAGGCAAAGAGCCGCATGTGGCTCGCGAGCCGCGGGTTGGCCACCGCTGCTCTACTGTATGGGAGAGGATGGCCTGTCCAGTCTGTAGGTCTGGCTATACGCTACTGTACGGGAGAGGATGGCCTGTCCAGTCTGTAGGTCTGGCTATACGCTACTGTACGGGAGAGGATGGCCTGCCTGTAGGTCTGGCTATATGCTACTGTACGGGAGAGGATGGCCTGTCCAGTCTATAGGTCTGGCTATACGCTACTGTACAGGAGAGGATGGCCTGTCCAGTCTGTAGGTCTGGCTATACGCCACTGTACGGGAGAGGATGGCCTGTCCAGTCTGTAGGTCTGGCTATACGCTACTGTACGGGAGAGGATGGCCTGTCCAGTCTATAGGTCTGGCTATACGCTACTGTACGGGAGAGGATGGCCTGTCCAGTCTATAGGTCTGGCTATATGCTGCTGTACGGGAGAGGATGGCCTGTCCAGTCTATAGGTCTGGCTATACGCTACTGTACGGGAGAGGATGAACTGTAGGTCTGGCTATACTGTACGCTACTGTACGGGAGAGGATGGCCTGTCCAGTCTATAGGTCTGGCTATACGCTACTGTACGGGAGAGGATGGCCTGGTACGCCTGAGAAACAGAGAAGGGCTGTTCTTCCTTGCACAAGAGACTTTTGACACAACAACTTTCTCAACTACCTGCTCTCTCTCGGACTTCACTGGACTGTAAGTGGGGTGCTGTGGTCAAGTTCACAGGAAAAGGTGTGTTGTCCATGCTCTCTTTCCATCGTCACCACACCCTGGCCAGACACACACCCAGGCAGACACACACACCCTGGCCAGACACACACCCTGGCTAGACACACACCCTGGCCAGACACACACAGATGCTGAGCTTGCTCCTCATGAAAGGCTGTTGGGAGCGCACCCTGCTAAGTTGTGCTATTAAAGTCGTGTAAATAAATGCTTCTCATGAAAGGCTGTTGGGAGCGCACCCTGCTAAGTTGTGCTATTAAAGTCGTGTAAATAAATGCTTCTCATGAAAGGCTGTTCAGAGCGCACCCTGCTAAGTTGCGCTATTAAAGTCGTGTAAATAAATGCTTCTCATGAAGGCTGTTGGGAGCGCACCCTGCTAAGTTGTGCTATTAAAGTCGTGTAAACAAAGGGACCCTTCTCAGAGGGGAACAGGTGGTTGAGAATGTTATTCAGCAGTTTGGAACGGTTGTAAACTGTATCTTGTGTAAGGACTTCCTTTTCCCTTTCCAGCCCGATATACAGTAAATCAAAACATCATCAGATAAGATCACCCAGAGTGCACGCTGGACCAGGCTCAGATCAGGGCCATATCAGGGTCAGATCAGGGCCATATCAGGGTCGTATCAGGGCCATATCAGGGTCATATCAGGGCCATATCGTTGCGGTATGCAATGAATGTTCAAGACAAGACACTTTCCTCTAGTGAAACACACCGTATTTTCTTATACTTTATTGTACTGTATGTATTGCCCATGATTCCCACAGTAGAGTCATTTGGTTGTGTGTTAGTGTGTGTGTTGGTGTGTTTGTTTGTAAGTGTGTGTGATTGGTTGTGTGTTTGTGTGATTGGTTGTGTGTTTGTGTGTGTGTGTTTGGGGCACTGCTGCTGTTTGGTAATGCAAATGTATGCATGAGGAGAGGCCAGTGCGCTTCAGAGAGCTGCGTCTGAGAAGTGGTCTACATTAGCAGGAAGCAAACACAACAATCACACTGTGCACGCACACACACACACACACACACACAGAGCAATCACTGGACCCTCGACAAGTGACAATCACACACAGTAATAACACTGTACCACAGCGCGCGCACACACACACACACACACACACACAGTGTTCACTATGCACACTCACACATCACTGTTGATTGCACACATTTTTGCCTCACGGTTAGTGGTCTTTCATTTTTGAGGATATAAGCTATTGTAAGCTACTGGAGTCTTGATTTATTGAAGAGATTATTTTTGTGTACAAAGGGTGAACTTGGGTCACTGGATGAGAATGTCAGTTGAACAGTTTGAAATGTAATCATCCGTTAGCTTGCATCAAGCAAAGCAATGCAGTAACATTACCAGGAACAAAGACACACGCGCACACACACACACACACACACACACACACACACACACACACACACACACACACACACATTGTGTGGCCATACCACTCACTGATTACACAGATGGTTCGAACGCGTATTTCACCCAGATGTTTTTGAAGTGAAGACGTGGGATGTCTGGGGAGGCTATCAGACATTGTTACAGTAAAGGGTTAGTCATGGCTGCTCTGGTCTGGCATTGTTCTCAGCGATGACTCTGGTGTTCTACACGATGACTCTACTGAATAACTATGAGGGCAGCCGATAACACACAACCCACGCCAGCAGAGCATCCGATAACACACAACACACAACCCACGCCAGACACAGAGTAGCCGATAACACACAGCCCACGCCAGCAGAGCATCCGATAACACACAACCCACAACACACAGCTCACGCCAGACGCAGAGCAGCCGATAACACACATATACTGATATACTGTATGCATCTGGTCATATCGGGCATGTGTGTTATTCTACTGGGGCCAGTGTGTCCTTATTCTACTGGGCCAGTGTGTACTTATTCTACTGGGGCCAGTGTGTCCTTATTCTACTGGGGCCAGTGTGTCCTTATTCTGCTGGGCCAGTGTGTCCTTATTCTACTGGGCCAGTGTGTCCTTATTCTACTGGTGTGTCCTTATTCTACTGGGGCCAGTGTGTCCTTATTCTACTGGGCCAGTGTGTCCTTATTCTACTGGGCCAGTGTGTCCTTATTCTACTGGGGCCAGTGTGTCCTTATTCTACTGGGCCAGTGTGTCCTTATTCTACTGGGGCCAGTGTGTCCTTATTCTACTGGGTCCATGCCGGGCCAGTGCTGATCTGGAGGGAAAGGAAGGAAAGAAAGCGTGAAACATTAAAGTAAGACAATTTAGGACTGCCCCTTTTTTTGTCAGTTTTCAACAGCTTTTAGCAAATTGGGTACCCATTTCGTACTCTGGAGATAACACATTGGATACCCATCTAGTAACACATTTGGTACCCATCTAGACCATTGCGCTCCTTGTTTTTATTTTTTATTTTGCGGTAAAAGAACCACATTGTGTTGCTTTAACCCAAACGCACGTCGAGATGTTCAGAAATGTATTGATGGAGGAGAGCTGGTGTGGAGGGACTTAGCCTGTCGTAAAGTAAGCAAATCCGGTCCATTCCTAATTTGCCTGGAGCCTTGACGGCATGTTTGCGTGTGTGTTTCCAGGGCGACGGTGACGGAGCATGGGGAGCTTCAAGGGCCACATCCTGCCGGGGAGCTTCTTCCTGATCGCAGGCCTGTGGTGGGCGGGCAAGTACTCGCTCTGGTACGCCACCCGCAGGAACAAGAGCGCCGGTGCAGGCCGCCTGGCCACCCGAGCAATGCAGCGCCGCATGGAGATCCTAGAGGGCGCTGTGGTGCTCTCCTTCTCTCTGATTGGTGAGCACTGCTGAACTGCTGAAATGTGTACTTGTGTGTGAACTTCTGAGTTGCGATATTTGAAACTGAATGTCTGACATAACATTCCCTGAAACATTCCCTGAAAGTCTTGACCTGATTCGTTAATGCTGTTAAGCATACAGCAACAATATGTCAAAAAGTTCAGTATAACAGTCTGTTATGGCAGGAGACAACCAGCAGATGGCAGTATATGTTTAACAGATACTGATGCAGAAATGGACCATGGTCCCTCCCCTTTTCTAAATGGAACACATTTGTTGGTACAAGGGGAGCCCAGGCCCTTTATTTGCGTCAGTGGTTAGTGGCAAAGTGACCTCAGGACTCTCTCATAGTTAGAGTTCAGGACTCTCTCATAGTTAGAGCCCTCAGTACTCTCCCATAGAGTTCAGTACTCTCCCATAGTGAGAGTTCAGTACTCTCCCATAGTTAGAGTTCAGTACTCTCCCATAGTTAGAGTTCAGTACTCTCCCATAGTCAGAGTTCAGTACTCTCCCATAGAGTTCAGTACTCTCCCATAGTTAGAGCCCTCAGTACTCTCCCATAGAGTTCAGTACTCTCTCATAGTTAGAGTTCAGTACTCTCCCATAGTTAGAGTTCAGTACTCTCCCATAGTTAGAGCCCTCAGTACTCTCCCATAGAGTTCAGTACTCTCTCATAGTTAGAGTTCAGTACTCTCCCATAGTTACAGTTCAGTACTCTCCCATAGTTACAGTTCAGTACTCTCCCATAGTTAGAGACTGCAGGATGTTCACACACTATTTGGAGTCAGCATGTCACACTGGTCCTCACTGATGAGTTGATGCTCACTCCCTCTTCTTGTGCGTGTGCGTGTGCGTGCGCGTGTGTGTGTGTGCGTGCGCGTGTGTGTGTATGTGTGTGTGCGTGCGTGTGTGTGTGTGCGTGTGTGTATGTGTGTGTGTGTGTGCGTACGCGTGTGTGTGTGCTGCTGCAGGTATCGTGGCGGAGCAGTTTGTGTCTGCGGGGCCGCGGTTCCACCTGTTTGCGGGGGCGCAGCACGAGTGGGCGCAGCTGATGATCTGGCAGCACTGCACCATGTACGTGTTCTTCGCCCTCTCGGGCGCCACCTCCCTCGCCCTGCACACCACCGACCTGGCGCCGCTCGCCCTCGACCGCCTCATGCTCGCCATCGCCTTCTTCAACGAGGGTGAGCACGCCATGCTCAGATTACACCACCCACAGATTACACCACCCACAGATTACACCACCCACAGATTACACCACACATAGTTTACACCACCCATAGTTTACACCACACATAGTTTACACCACACATAGATTACACTACCCATAGTTTACACCACACATAGTTTACACCACGATAGATTACACCACCCACAGATTACACCACCCACAGATTACACCACCCACAGATTACACCACCCACAGATTACACCACCCACAGTTCAACACATTTCTTAGGCACAGGCCAGACGAGGATGGCATGTTCAAACAGTTTACACCATCCACAGATTACATCACCCATAGATTACACCACCCATAGTTCAACACTTTACTTATGCTCACGGCAGACGTGGGGACATGCTGGACGTGTGTGTGTGTGTGTGTGTGTGTGTGTGTGTGTGTGTGTGTGTGTGTGTGTGTGTGTGTGTGTGTGTAACTCCTCTGTGTGTGTGTGTAGGGTTCCTGTTCATGTACCACCTGCACGGGCGGGACATGCTGGACGTGTGTGTGTGTGTGTGTGTGTGTGTGTGTGTGTGTGTAACTCCTCTGTGTGTGTGTGTGTGTAACTCCTCTGTGTGTGTGTGCAGGGTTCCTGTTCATGTACCACCTGCACGGGCGGGACATGCTGGATGTGCATGTGCACCAGCTGCTGCTGTACGCCGTGTTCTGTGGCGCTCTCACCGCCCTGCTGGAGATGTTCCACCGCGGGAACCTGCTGCTCGAGCTGCTGCGCTCCACCATGTGCCTGCTGCAGGGGAGCTGGTTCTGGCAGGTGAGTGTGTGTGTGTGTGTGTGTGTGTGTGTGTGTGTGTGTGTGTGTGCCCTGCTGGAGATGTTCCACCGCGGGAACCTGCTGCTCGAGCTGCTGCGCTCCACCATGTGTCTGCTGCAGGGGAGCTGGTTCTGGCAGGTGAGTGTGTGTGTGTGTGTGTGTGTGTGTGTGTGTGTGTGTGTGTGTGTGTGTGTGTGTGTGTGTGTGTGATGTTCCACCGCGGGAACCTGCTGCTCGAGCTGCTGCGCTCCACCATGTGTCTGCTACAGGGGAGCTGGTTCTGGCAGGTGAGGGAGTGTGTGTGTGTGTGTGTGTGTGTGTGTGTGTGTGTGTGTGTGTGTGTGTGTGTGTGTGTACATGAGAGTGTGTGTGTGGATCTGAAGTGTTGGGATCTGTGTCCTGCTGCAGATTGGCTTTGTGCTGTACCCCTACAGTGTGTGTGTGTGTGTGTGTGTGTGTGTGTATATGAGAGTGTGTGTCTGTACGAGAGTGTGTGTGTGGATCTGAAGTGTTGTGATCTGTGTCCTGCTGCAGATTGGCTTTGTGCTGTACCCTCCCAGTGTGTGTGTGTGTGTGTGTGTGTGTGTGTGTGTGTACATGAGTGTGTGTGTGTGGATCTGAAGTGTTGTGATCTGTGTCCTGCTGCAGATTGGCTTTGTGCTGTACCCTCCCAGTGAGGTCAAGTGGGACCTGAAGGATCACAACAACGTGATGTTCATCACCATGTGCTACTGCTGGCATCTGGCCTGTGCCATCATCACCGTCTCTGTCATCTACTGCACCGTCTGCTGGTACGGCTCTCTCTGTGTGTGTGTGTGTGTGTGTGTGTGTGTGTGTGTGTGTGTGTGTACATGAGAGTGCACGGTCTGCTGGTACGGCTCTCACTCATCACTGCCTCTGTGCTCGACTACTCAGTCTGATCATACTTCTCTCATCACTTTCTCTGTGCTTGACTACACAGTCTGATCATACTTCTCTCATCACTTTCTCTGTGCTCGACTACTCAGTCTGATCATACTTCTCTCATCACTGCCTCTGTGCTCGACTACTCAGTCTGATCATACTTCTCTCATCACTGTCTCTGTGCTCGACTACTCAGTCTGATCATACTGCTCTCATCACTGTCTCTGAGCTCGACTACACAGTCTGATCATACTTCTCTCATCACTGTCTCAGTGCTCGACTACTCAGTCTGATCATACTTCTCTCATCACTGTCTCTGTGCTCGACTACTCAGTCTGATCATACTTCTCTCATCACTGCCTCTGTGCTCGACTACTCAGTCTGATCATACTTCTCTCATCACTGCCTCTGAGCTCGACTACTCAGTCTGATCATACTTCTCTCATCAATGCTTCTGTGCTCGACTTCTCAGTCTGATCATACTTCTCTCATCACTGCCTCTGAGCTCGACTACTCAGTCTGATCATACTTCTCTCATCAATGCTTCTGTGCTCGACTACTCAGTCTGATCATACTTCTCTCATCACTGCCTCTGTGCTCAACTACTCAGTCTGATCATACTTCTCTCATCACTGTCTCTGTGCTCGACTACTCAGTCTGATCATACTTCTCTCATCACTGTCTCTGTGCTCGACTACTCAGTCTGATCATACTTCTCTCATCACTGTCTCTGTGCTCGACTACTCAGTCTGATCATACTTCTCTCATCACTGCCTCTGTGCTCGACTACACAGTCTGCTAGCGTGTCAGATACCTTTACATGTTCAATTCCATTAATGTGCAAGCACAAGTGGTTGTATGACTATAATATGAATGTTTTTGCTACCCCCCTCTAGTGTGGTACGCACCAAGTTGAGGAGAATGCCCCCCATGGAGATGGGTCTGCTCAAACCCAGAGACACGGGGGGGGACTCTGAAGACGAGGTTTTGTGAGAAGCTCCCGTCCGTTCCCCTCCAGCCAACAGCCCCTCTGGTTGGACCCTGCAGAACTGATACCTCAACGTTAGCGTTAGCGTTAGCGGGACCAGCAGCAGCGTCTGCCATCAATACAGCACTGAATGTCCTCACAGGTCTCCTGGAGCGGGAATGCCATCCATGCTAATCGGTGCTGCTAGTCCTCCTTACTGTTTTTCATGTCAAACCATGATGCTTAAATTTGCCGGCTTGAGCCACATGTTTACAGAGCTGCCAGGGAATGAGAAAATAGTCATCGAATTCATATGCTTTCAGCAGATTCCTTAACTTCATCTTAAAGCTGAAGTAAAACCAGCACAATGTTTTAGGGTACTGAACTAAGTCGTCTGTACATCCTGACAGACATCATTAAAATAGACTCACTTGGACACTCCTGTCACTAGAAACTAGAGTGATCAAAGTGCCGAGTAAGGAACGTCCAGACGCATGGGTATATTTGCCAGCTGATTTCCCATGCGTGTGAAGACCGTAGGTGCCTCTCATGCAGCGTTTATACGTCCTCCCTCGCTCCTCGGGCCTCGATCCTCACTGATCTACATAAAGAATGATGGGGCGGCAACAAGGGATAGACTATCCCTTCTTCTATCTTTCTTTATGTAGATCAGTGAGGATGGAGGCCCGAGGAGCGAGGGAGGACGTATAAACGCTGCATGAGAGGCACCCCATAGTTACCATGGAGCCCTGAAGTGGTTCAGTAGCATCACATGGCGTTAGCATCGCCCTAGCAACAGTGTAGCCTGGACCGGTGCTGTAAAGAGTCCAATACCAACTTTTTTTCAGGGGATCAAAGTCCCGTTTTTTCAGGTACTGAAGGGAATGGAGAGAAAAGGATAAAAAACATGAACATGAGAAATTTAACTTGAATTATTTTGTTTTTATCATATAACTAGTAACTTAACTTAGTCAATGATTTAAATTGAGCAAATGCCAGGCATTGAAAACTACATATGAAGGTACGGTTGGCAGAGCTGTCTGGGGTTCAGGCTCTGGTCGAATCCGTCCACACAGTATTATTATGATAATATATTATAGTAGCATATCATAATACTATAGATTATTCTATAGTATTATTATTTTATACTAAGATGATCACATGGAACCGCTCGAAGGTTTAATAATGATAAACCTATGACTGAGGCACTTTTGATCATCAAATCAACACTGTCCAAAGAAATATGTTTTTTTTGTATGTTGTTTTTTTTATATATATATATTTTGTATTATGTAAACAAATCCCATTATTATCAAGATGCAGATGCACTGTATTTTAAATTGAACTGCGAAGTGTTTAAAGTACCTTGTTGCTTCTGGATATTTATTGTGTCCTCTTGTCTTTGATATAACGGTAGCCTATAACATGTTCATTCGGAATACTAATAAAACAAAATATGCTTGCATTGTGTTCGTGAATCTTTTCCATTTTGTGCGCGCTTTGGTAGGCTACCTGTTGCCACACACACCCTACACACTCATGCCAGGCGTTTTCACGCACTCGCCAGGTGAGGTATGGAATGTGACGTCAGGGCGCAGGAGTCGCTGGATTAGAAAGCTCACCGTGAAGCCTGGCAAGGAGTTGGCAGAGTTCTCCCAACTGTCCGTCACTTCAGCCCCGGTCCGGTCCTTCTGTCAGAGGTGTCGGCTATGGACAAACTCAGGGCTGTACTGGGTGGTCGCGATGGCCAGGGGGATAACAGAACTATTGTTGAGGTAAGTTAACTAAAGTAAACTTTTATTTCGATATCCAGAAGCATTGTGGATGCTGTACTGCTCCGACGCAGACCCAAACCATATTGGAGGGATCAAGCGGTGGACAAAATCCAACATTTCTGATACATTAGTATATTGGCGAGCAGATTTAGGAGAGTGTTTTTAATATTACGGTGTTACACCGTATTGGACGTCACTTAATACACGTAGCCACTGTGTTTTGGCCGTTATAGGCAGTTTGGGCTGATGAGGCGAAACTGTCATTCAAACTCTCTTTAGGCAGCGAATGAAGCGTCCACTCTCGGATGGGGAACGCGCGTTAAAGGATTCATCGCCTGCATGGTCGTTGGAGTTGGGTGCACGGTTCTGGTGAGTGTTTGGATGACTTTGCATCTCTGTGTTATGTAGTTTCCTCCTGACTTGGGATAAGACGGAACTAAGACAAGTGCATATGAGAAGGAACCAGAAAAACCGAGTTACGATACAGGTTTTACCAGAACTGAGGAATGTCACTCAGCCCAATGCTGTAGCCTATCTGATTATACACGTGTCTCTGTTGAGGGGGTGTGTTGCTCTTATTCCCAAACAGTCCTGAAAATGTTATCTATGTATTTATTTAGCCTATTTCAAAGGAGGTGTGTTGTTTTTTATTCCCAAACAGTGCTGAAAATGTAATTTATTTATTTATTCCGCAGGGGGTGTGTTGCTTATTTATTCCCAAGCTAGGCCTGATTCTGTTCATCGCCTTCTACTCCTTTGGAAATGTTTGCTCCCTTGCAAGGTGAGTCCAGAGCTGTAAGATTGATGTCACCATAACAGGTTATGAGAGGATGATGAGCTACAGGCTAGAGATCTTCAGCAGAGGGGTCTCAGGGGTTACTGCAGGACAGGGGCTCTCCAAATGATGGTGGCTGAGTGGGATGTGGTTGTCCCTATGAAACAGTGTTGGATCTGAAAGTAATTGTTTTAATGACATTAAAAGCACTTTTATACATGACACTATAGGGCACCTTATTATGGTCTGGGTCTGATGCACAGTCATCATGAGACGTCCGTTCTCAACCACGTCTCCATTAGCTCCCTTACCTGAACAACGTTTAAGACCTCTGAGCTTGACTATGTAGCATAATACACTTAGCCTGTGGATCGTGTGTGTGTGTGTGTGTGTGTGTGTGTGTGTGTCAGTTTTATGCTGTGTGTGTTCATGTCTCAGTTGGGTTAAACGGCTTATGAGTTTCTGTCTCAGTTGTGGTGTAATGTGTGTGTGTGTGTGTATGTCTGTCTCAGTTGTATGGTTTAATGTGTGTGCGTGCGTGCCTGTCTCAGTCTGTGTGTGCATGTCTCAGTTGTACGGTGTGTGTGTGTGTGTGTGTGGGGGGGGGGGGGGTGGTGTATGGTGTAATGTGTGTGTGTGTGTGTGTGTGTGTGTGTGCACACATCTCAGCTAAATGTCCTCAATATGTCCCCAGCACCATGTTCCTGATGGGCCCAATGAAGCAGCTGAAGAGGATGTGTGATAAGACACGCTTCTTCGCCACTGCAGTCATGATCGTGAGTCACATGAGAGCTCTGAGCCAAGATCTTGTTTTGGTGTTAAACTGATCACTTGATTTTGTCCTTAGTCATAAAATTAGCCCTAGTTAGACATAAGACTGCATTTTGCCTAGACTTAAGACTGTGCACTTTGCCTAGTTAGACTTAAGACTGTGCACTTTGCTTAGATAGACTTAAGACAGTGCACTTTGCCTGGTTAGACTTAAGACTATGCACTTTGCTTAGTTAGATTTTAAACTGTGCACTTTGCTCAGCATTCACATTAGGGCCTTTACATCTCTAGTGTAGATGTGGATGCCTTCGTTATAGAAGAGCAATCCTCACATCAGAGTAGGTAGTTAAGCAGGTGTCATTGTTTGTATTGCCCCCACATATCTGATTAATAATGACGCGGCTGTATGAGATATCTGAGGCTGATAGGCAGCCTCAACAGTCATGTTTGTCTCCTGATTTTTGTTTGTTTCTTAAAGACTTGTTTATCATGTTTGTCTCTTGTTTGTTTGTTTCTTAAAGACTTGTTTAGTGCTGACCCTCTGTGCAGTCTTCTGGGTAAGTGCTTATAAGTATATATACAGTATATTTATGTAAGTGCTTATAAGTATATACTGTATGTATATATTTATGTAAGTGCTTATAAGTATATATATATATTTATGTAAGTATATAAATCTATAATATTATATTCTGACCCTCTGTGCTGTATATAAGTATAATATATACTGACATCTGCGCAGTCTTCTGGTTAAATGCTATAAAGTATATATTTATGTAAGTGTAAAGTATATATATATATATATATATATATTTATGTAAGTATATAAGTATACCCTCTGCAGTCTTCTGTGTAAGTGCTTCTCTCTGGACAGGAATGTCCAGTCAAACCCTATTCTCCCTTGGGTATGGTGACCAGGGAATGAAAGAATAGGGGGGACCAGGGGACGTATACCCGGGGACTTCTAATTTAAATACATACAACTTTTACCTTCAAAAAATGGGGACATAGGTAGTTTTCCTGTATTTTCCCGGGGAGGGGCAACCAAAAACAGGGAGTGTCTCCTGAAACCGGGGCCGTCTAGTCCCCCTACCCAAGGGGCTCGTCTGGTGTTTAGTAAACATGGTCTTTACTGTCTTGATTAAGACGTCTCCAGACTGATGGGTGTGTGAGAAGAACAGCACTACAGTTCTGTGTTCCTGTCCCTTCACACTCCCTATTCCATAGTGTTAGAGTGGCATTATATGCAGGTCTATACAGCCATCACTATTCCATAGTGTTAGAGTGCCATTATATGCAGGTCTATGCAGGTCTATACAGCCATCATGGGCCATTTGTTTCAGTAATGTTCATTAATATGTTTTTTATCTATATTCTTTTCAGTGGAAAATCTTTATTCTTGCTCTGTTGTTTGTCATTCTGCAGTCTATTGCATTTGCCTGGTGAGTGAAAACACTTCTCATTTGAGTAAATAAAGGTCAATAGGAACTGATTGGTTTACTGTACACTAAAATACTTATTTTCCTAATTTCTAAGTAATTCATTTGTTTGTTTGTTTACAGGTATGGCTTGTCATATATTCCATTTGCAAGGTGAGTGATTTTAAAATGGTCTTGAGGTGTACGATCGCTTCCTACAGCACATTCCAAACACACATACTGTACGTGCATAAATATACAAACCTAGCACACATACTGTACGTGCATAAATATACAAACTCAGAGAGAGATAGACAGTTATGAAGACCAAGGCACAGACAAACATGTAGGCTTAACAAACAAACAAACAAACTGATCAACAGACACACTCTGTATTCATAGCCAACATAGCTATGTCCACATGAGGGCGCTCTTTATCTGTATATGGGGTTGCATCATGGGTCATTTGTCTGTGTATGATGGGGTTACATTATGGGTCATTCCAATGACAGTAAACATCCCAGTGTCTGTTTTTCAAATCAGGTTACTCAAAGCTGTATACTGGTGGTATACCATAATTCAATACAGTATACTTTCAAACATACTCTCCACAACACAAGTGTGACTACATTGGATCAGTTAGTCTAGTGACTTGTTCACCTCTGACACGTTCTGATTTTATCCCGTCTTCGTGCTTCACAGGGATGCAATACTGAAGTTTTTGTCCATGATGTGCCGAATGTGTGTCAAAAAGGTTGAAGGACAGTGACGGATTCAGCCATAACACTGAGCTCTTGAGTTTACACTCCTCTGTGAAACACCTGCTTAGATACTGTTACATTTGATTTCATGACTGGTCTTTTGGCAGGGCTGTGTACAGTATTTGATATGCATGAAATCACAAGCTATGAAGAGTTTATATATGTAATATGTGGTGTTTGAATTGTACATTTTATTGTTATTTTGCAGAGTTCTTTTTAATATATTGATATTGATATATTGGCCTTATTGAAAAATTTAAAATAGTGTGTTTTTAATTGTAAATGTATAAGAGAATGGTCATATTAAAATTGGTTACACACTGATACTTGTATGAAATTATTTTTATGTGAATATTAATAAAGCTGGATAATAAAGCTTTGTGAATCTTTGTTGTTGTACTGAACACACTGTGGTGTTTCTTGTTTGTTTCGTTTACTTATAAGGGAATGTGATGGTAGCCTTATCTTATAATTTATTCTCCAATTTTTACTAGGCGTGCGTTTACACCTTAAATGAAGAGAGGAACTATATACGATGCTGTCATTTTAACGCACGCTTGAAACCTTTTTAGAATCTGTTACAGATATGAGGGGGAAATGTTTTATTAAACATGATACAATGTGGCAACTGGTTGCTATTTCCTAGTGTCTATTGTACTACATTTCCCATGTTTCCTACGATGAACGTGGAGGCTCATGGGAAGTCAAAACGGATACTTCCATTTCCTGTTAGGCAGACTTGTTACACCGAAAATATCTCGCTGTCGCCTGTAGTATATATTTGACATGTAGATCTAAATAGATACAGAAAGCGCACTGTTTAGCTGTAGCATAACGAAATAGTTCCTTTTCGACATCGTTCCAGGTGCAGATGAATGAAGCTACTCGCGGCTAGATGGTGCTCTGCGCAACCTTAAAAGGGCAACCAGAGTGGCCTGTGGGACCCGCTTGATCGCGCCATACCGCTGGAGCCCAAGTAAGATTCTTCCCCAACGAGGCATGTGTCCCCCACCTTTTGTTGAAAAATATTAGTGCAAAGTTTTGCACAAGATTCACTGAGTAGCCTAATAATTAAATACACCAAAATACATACATTAATCTATCATTTGAAATGTTCGTTTTTTTCTCCAATTTTGGGCATTTCCATTCTCGACATGTCTTCCATTGAGAAGCTTTTATTGGCAGGTTATTGATTTGTAAATTAACAGCACTAGCAACTGCACTTGCATTTGAGTTGCTGAGTGTTGTAGCCTACATTAATTAAGCAACGCTTCCATGAACCCCATAACAATCATAATGTCTTGTCTGCTTGTCTCCTTATCCCTCTAAATATTTTGTCACAAAAAAAATATGTTGTTTACACACTGGTGTTGATTAATTTCAGCTGACCTGTGTAGGTGAGAGGCGGTTGCTATGGCGTCCTCTAAGGATGCTGTGAGGCGTCAGAGACGGAGAGAGTTGGACGCGAGGCGGAGTAAGTCCCGCGTGCGCCTGGGAGCGTGCCTCCCACACTGGGGTCAGCTCAAGGACACGCTGGGGTTCACACTGCACTCCGAGCTGGCCCAGTACCTGCTGGAGAGGTATGGACACACACACACACACACACACACACACACACACACACACAGAGCATAGCCGAGAGTTCACACTGCACTCTGTGATCTCAGTATCTGCTGGAGAGGTATGAACACTCTCACACACACACACACACACACACACACACACACAGAGCCTAGCCGAGAGTTCACACTGCACTCTGTGATCTCAGTATCTACTGGAGAGGTATGAACACACACACACACACACACACACACACACACACACACCGAGCCTAGCCGAGAGTTCACACTGCACTCTGCGATCTCTCAGTATCTGCTGGAGAGGTATAAACACTCTAATACACACACACACACACACACACACACACACAGAGCCTAGCCGAGAGTTCACACTGCACTCTGCGACACACACACACACACACACACAGCCTGGGCTTGGTAAATACACACACACAGTATTCCTACACACATTTGTACCATGTAGTAGTAATTGTACCCCCATTAACTAATGGTCTTGATGGTATTCAGGCTCCTGATATGTTCTCCTCTCTCTCTCTCTCACACACACACACACACACACACACACACACACCATTAATGGTCTTGATGGTATTCAGGCTCCTGATATGTTCTCCTCTCTCTCTCTCTCACACACACACACACACACACACACACACACACACCATTAATGGTCTTGATGGTATTCAGGCTCCTGATATGTTCTCCTCTCTCTCTCTCTCTCTCACACACACACACACACACACACACACACACACACCATTAATGGTCTTGATGGTATTCAGGCTCCTGATAGGTTCTCCTCTCTCTCTCTCTCACACACACACACACACACACACACACACACACACACACACCACTAACTAATGGTCTCGATGGTATTCAGGCTCCTGATATGTTCTCCTCTCTCTCCCTTTAGCTACATCTCTAAGGCGTCCGCAAAGTGCTCATGTAAGTCCAGTTCAGATTGGTCCATTATGTTCTCACCATAACAATGTATCCATCATAACATCACCAATTCAGCTGGGTTCACCATCACAATATACCCATAACAGCACCAATTCAGCTGGGTTCACCATCACAATATACCCATAACAGCACCAATTCAGCTGGGTTCACCATCACAGCATACCCATAACAGCACCAATTCAGCTGGGTTCACCATCGCAACATACCCATAACATCACCAATTCAGCTGGGTTCACCATCACAATATACCCATAACAGCACCAAAATGTTATAAACTGAAGCATTATTTTAAAAGCAGTTCAGCTTTGAAGCATCATATTAACAGTGTTACCTGTTCTATTCAGTGTCCTAGATTGGCTTTTTTTTTACAAAGTACATGGACAAAGTGGGGTTCTCTTCTTCCTAGCTGTTTAACTCCCTGACATTCATTTCCCTGTCTCTCTCTCTCTCCCTCTCTGTCTCTCTCTCTCTCACTCTGTCTCTTTCTCTCTCTCTCTCTCTCTCTCTCTCCACCTCTCCATCTCTCTCTCTC
The DNA here is from genome assembly GCF_963854185.1 of Sardina pilchardus. Taxonomy (NCBI): domain Eukaryota; kingdom Metazoa; phylum Chordata; class Actinopteri; order Clupeiformes; family Clupeidae; genus Sardina; species Sardina pilchardus. The sequence goes on from NC_085008.1 coordinate 2,026,369, forward strand.
TCTATTTATCTCTCTCTCCATCTCTCTCTCTCTCTCTCTCTCTCTCTCTCTCTCTCTCTAGGCTCCAGAGAGGAGTGTGCCATCATGGCGTCGGTGGAGTCCCTCACCAGGCTGGTGCTGCTGGTCCACAGTCACGGGCAGCGCTGCCCACACCCCCCCTCCCTCCAGCCGGGCTCGGGCACCACCGCAGGGTCCACTCCGTGCCCAGTCCAGAGCCGGGCACCCAGCGGGACGACTGAGCAGGGCGCTAACGCCAGCGGCGGGTCAGAGACCGGGCCTGTGCCCACGGGCATCGGACCTGCGGGACCTTCGGGACCCCCGGAGGTGGAGGTGGAGGAGGAGCTCTGTCTGAGCTACGTGTGCCAGAGCGGCCATGTCTTCACCTGGAGCCCAAAGGCACCGGCGGGCGAGGGGGGCGAGGGAGGAGGGGGCGCCACTGGCAGGGGCACGAGTCTCACTGCAGCCCCCCCCAAAGACTCAAGTCTCACTGCTGCCCCCCGCAGGGAGTCGGGGTCGTGGGGGAACGGGGAGGGCGAGCGGTGGGGGGCCGGAGTGGACGAGGGCTCAGGCATGAGGACCAGGAGTCGCAGGGTGGCGAGGGTGGAGGTGCTGACGCCGCAGCGGGCATCACAGCGGGCAGAGGAGGGCACGAGGGACCAGGTGGAGCCGCCCGGGCGCGCTGCCGAGGAAGCGGACGCCAGAGGTGAGCAGCTTACTCCGCTGTTTCCAGGTACCTGTTTGTGCCGCGCACTGAGTGACCGCTGTTTTGTCGACACAAACTTTCAGAGGGCAGCGGGCCGGTGGACACAGACACTGGAAACGTCGCCATGCCGACAGGATTTCCTCAATCATCGCAGCCCTGGTACAGTACTGGGACACTCAGCAAAGTTAGCAAACACAGTAAAAGTAGCTGGCACTGACACAAAGTCATGTCTTCACCCCATCAGGTGTTCTCAGGTTTTTATCATAGTCTTGATCAATTCATCAACTACAATATAATCTCTCCCCAATCCTGCATTTATTTACTGATCTCTTGTGAGGATATGATGTAAACATGTTTATATTATTACCATTACACAGACATTCACAGGGTTCACTGGTACGGCTTTATTGATCATATTTCTCAAATGTTTCACCAGCACTGGCACAGTCCCATCACCTAAAGTGACCAATGGGAGCCCTAACAAGAGGACAGAACTTTCGGACCACAGCAGCCCGACTACAGGACCAGTCACACGGACCACCAGGTGTGTGTGTGTGTGTGTGTGTGTGTGGGGGATGTAGCAAACACACTCATATTGAACCTCAACCTCATCAGATCTGCTAAATGGCCCTTTTGTTTATCTAGCAGGACCAGCGGGCTGAACGACGAGGCTCCTTTGACTGGGGGCAAGAGAAAGAGGTTTGTGTCTGATGTTCTCGCTCTGACTGTAATATGTAATGTGCAGCACTGTGCCCATCTAAAGGAGTTTCATATGTAGTGTGCAGCACTGTAATATGTAGTGTGCAGCACTGTGCCCATCAAAAGGAGTTTCATATGTAGTGTGCAGCACTGTAATATGTAGTGTGCAGCACTGTGTCCATCAAAAGGAGTTTCATATGTAGTGTGCAGCACTGTGGCCATCAGAAGGAGTTTCATATGTAGTGTGCAGCACTGTAATATGTAGTGTGCAGCACTGTAATATGTAGTGTGCAGCACTGTAATATGTAGTGTGCAGCACTGTAATATGTAGTGTGCAGCACTGTGTCCATCAAAAGGAGTTTACGTGTCGTGTACTGACGCCCCCCAACAGGAAGGCAACCCCCAAAGAAATACTGCTGTGCTCCTATGAGGGCTGTGAGAAGATCTTCTCCAATCGACAGTACCTCAACGTAAGTACAGACAAAACAATCGACAGTACCTCAACGTAAGTACAGACAAAACAATCGACAGTACCTCAACGTAAGTACAGACAAAACAATCGACAGTACCTCAACGTAAGTACAGACAAAACAATCGACAGTACCTCCACGTAAGTACAGACAAAACAATCGACAGTACCTCAATGTAAGTGCAGACAAAACAATCGACAGTACCTCAATGTAAGTACAGACAAAACAATCGACAGTACCTCAATGTAAATACAGACAAAACAATCGACAGTATCCCAATGTAAGTACAGACAAAACAATCGACAGTACCTCAACGTAATTACAGACAAAACAATCGACAGTACCTCAACGTAAGTACAGACAAACCAACCAATAGTACCTCAGTGTAAGTACAGTCAAAGCACTGCACCTATTCCAACCAGCAGTATTCCATTGTAAGGACTGGCTTGCTTAAGAGAGTTTGCTAATCTGCACTGAGTGTTAGTCCACTACATGAAGCCTGAGGTGCATTCAAATTCACAATCGTAAGCAAACTTCAGTTCTCTGCTCATGTTTGCAAACGCATGTAATCAGTTTGAGGTGGCAGTTCTCCGTGATCATACAGTAGAGCTGGACAAAGGGCTACCGTCAAAATGTGATGTTTACACCAAATAGGTCAAAATGAACTATTATGAGAAAACACTCGGAACGAATGTTTACCGCTCTTTGCCAAATTTGAACACACTTTTACTGTGAAAGCCTTTTGCTGCTGTCGTCACGGTGATCTTCTCCTTTGGTCAGCATCACATGAAGTACCAGCACGTCCAGCAGAAGACCTTCGTCTGCTCCCACCCCACCTGCGGGAAGTCCTTCAACTTCAAAAAACACCTCAAGGAGCACGAGAAGCTGCACAGTGGTGAGTCATATGAATGAATGAATGAATGAATGAATGAATGAATGAATGCCTTTATTGTCATTGCATTTCAATACAATGAAATCCATAGAGCCACTCTAGTGAAGTGTGCCATCATCACATATACACATAATATAAATCACAACATATTCATTGCACATTTACACACTCCTCCACACACACACACACACACACACGCATGTATTTACAGTATGTCTAAGTCTGCAGATATGAACACTTTGTCTCTGTTGGACTGCTGAAGTTCCATCTATTATGTTTTGGTTCCATAAGCATTAAGTCTCATTGAAGTTGAGTTTGGAGGCCTATCTCTGAGCTGGTGTGAGTAAAATGTGTGTGTGTGTGTGTGTGTGTGTGTGTGTGAGAAAGACCAGAGAGACTACATCTGTGAGTACTGTGCTCGAGGCTTTCGCACCAGTAGCAACCTGCTCATCCATCGACGTATCCACACAGGAGAGAAGCCACTACAGTAAGAGCATCTTCACACCTTAACACACCTGAACACCTGTAGCCCCTTAACACAGGAGAGAAGCCACTACAGTAAGAGCATCTTCACACCTTAACACACCTGAACACCTGTAGCCCCTTAACACCGGTAGCCCATGCTGCCTGCGTTAGCTTTGCCCTTAACACCAGTAGTCTATGCTGCCCACGTTAGCTTTGCCCTTAACACCAGTAGCCCATGCTGCCTGTGTTAGCTTTGCCCTTAACACCAGTAGTCCATGCTGCCTGCGTTAGCTTTGCCCTTAACACCAGTAGTCCATGCTGCCTGCGTTAGCTTAGTTTGCCCTTAACACCAGTAGCCCATGCTGCCCGCGTTAGCTTTGCCCTTAACGCCAGTAGCCCATGCCGCCTGTGTTAGCTTTGCCCTTAACACCAGTAGCCCATGCTGCCCGCGTTAGCTTTGCCCTTAACACCAGTAGCCCATGCTGCCCGCGTTAGCTTTGCCCTTAACGCCAGTAGCCCATGCTGCCCGCGTTAGCTTTGCCCTTAACACCAGTAGCCCATGCTGCCCGCGTTAGCTTTGCCCTTAACACCAGTAGCCCATGCTGCCTGTGTTAGCTTGCTCTGTACTGTATGTACTGTGCCCAGATATGCCCAGATATGCTACCATGGCAGGTAAGAGGACGACGTGTTGTTTTTGCGCTGGTTTGTGTGTGGATCCTTTTGACGGTTTATGTCCAGGTGTGATTGTGTGCAAGTCCATGAGGAATTCTGACTCTGCGGTTTTACCTGCCTTCAGAAGGCCGCGTCATTTATGGCTGTGTGGTTTATACGTGTGTGTGTGTGTGTGTGTGTGTGTGTGTGTGTGTGAGAGAGAGAGTGTTCACATTCCTGTGAAATTCCAGCTGTGTGTATCACCCTCTCCCGCCTGTGTTCCCTGGTGTGATATGTGACATATCACCTGGCCTCAGACGCCCTTGTCATTTATGTGTGTGTGTGTGTGTGTGTGTGTGCCTGTGTGTGTGTGTGATTCTCACTCTCCCCTTGCCCCTCAGGTGTGAGGTGTGTGTGTGTGTGTGTGTGTGTGTGTGTGTGTGTGTGATTCTCACTCTCCCCTTGCCCCTCAGGTGTGAGGTGTGTGTGTGTGTGTGTGTGTGTGTGTGTGTGTGTGATTCTCACTCTCCCCTTGCCCCTCAGGTGTGAGGTGTGTGGTTTCACCTGTTGCCAGAAGGCCTCTCTGAACTGGCACATGAGGAAGCACAACGCCGAGCGCTCGTACCAGTTCCCCTGCGACATCTGCGGCCGCCGCTTTGAGAAGAGGGACAACGTCACCGCCCACCGGAGCAAGAGCCACCCCGAGTGCCCTTCTGCCCCTGCCGTCGCTTCCACTGCCCTCTCCGCCCCTGCCGTCGCTTCTACTGCCCTCTCTGCCCCTGTGGCTTCCACTGCCCTGTGTCCTGCCCCTGTGGCTTCCACTGCCCTCTCTGCCCCTGTGGCTTCCACTGCCCTCCCTGCCCCTGTGGCTTCCACTGCCCCGTGTCCTGCCCCTGCAGAAGTCTGCATCACCTACCCAGGCTGCTGAGGGGCGGTCAGAAAACAAGGGTCGTGCTGAAACATCAGCGCCTGATCTACTGACCGAGAACCATCCAAAGGCTGACCAATACCAATGCCCCCCCCCAAACTCCTTGTCACCGCAGAGACACGATAACATGGACACTACTGCAATGACCCCCCCCCCCCATCCCCCAACCCCCCTCTCCTTAAGCAGCAGCAACAACCTTTTAGTTAACAGGGACAATACTGACAACAGGGAACAGACCACTGACTTTGGTTGTATAATATGCTCACATTGCTCAGGGTCCTTGCAATAGAGATGGTACTGACAGTAGTTTTGAGAGTATGACGTTCTTTATTCCTGTATTGATTAGACGTTGTATAAATCAAGTGCATTAAGCTTACAGGATACCCCAGTCAAATCTCCTACCTGTACCACGACTACCTCAGAATTCCCTCGCGGATCATAATATTCCTAGGCTGGGTGAACCCTGCCTGACCTGCCGGCGAATTTGGATTTCGCCCGGCAGCTCAGGCTGGAAACCTGCTTCCTGTCCTGTACTGTAGGTGAACTGGTGTCAGCCATTTGCTTAGAGTTCAGCTGTCTTATTTTATCAAGGGATCTAAACTTGCATGTAGATAATCCTGAAAGCACTAAGGACTGAACTGTGCTATTTGATACCTTCTACCTGACACACTCTCGTGGTCACGCCTTCAACCTTGTTATCACAAGTCACTGACAAGCAGAAAGCACCTTGGAAACAAAATCCAGCTGTTAAAATCCTAAAAAGAGAATGTAGAAAGACTGAAAGAAAATGGCCGAAACACAAACTTCAGATCCACCTTGAAATCCATAAAGATGCTCCGCACATATAACTCTGAAATTTGCAAAGCAAGACAGTCTTTCCTCTCGAACATCATCATCAGAAGTACAAATAACACTTTTCAAGTTAACAAATTCCCCCTCATAGTTAGCACCTGAACTTCTCTCAACTTATAAATGCAATTAGTTTGAAGAGTGTGCATCTTCCGTCAAATGTAAGATTGATACAAGTCAGACTGAAAATAGAGTTACTAACTCAACGTCTTGAATTTCCAGCTACAAAGGCAGGGAAGCTTAACTTGATTATAGTTTAGCTTGATAGACTATGAAACTCTGAAAAAAAAAACAGTTCAGAATCTCAACTCTGCCTAATCTGCTTTTCACCTCATAGCAGCAGCCGTGCTTCACATTGTAAATGTATCATTACTGTGTGGCACATTTCCCTGAAAACAGCTGTTGTGAAGCCCCTTGTCAAGAGGAATAATCTGGATGACATCCATTGACATTGTCTTCATGCTAAATTACAGGCCCATATCCAATCTACCATTTATTGAGAATTCTATTGAAAGAAATTGTCTTTAATCAACTAACCCTCTTGACATCAGATGGGCATTTTGATTATTTTCGGTCAGGTTTTCGAGCAAATCTGAAACAGCTATTAAGCTTATAAATGACACGCCTCAATATAAGTTAGATGCAGTCAACACATCTGTCTTAGTGCTATGGACCTCAGTGCAGCATTTGATAGTGCAGACACTGCTGATCACAACATATTACTTCACATACTAACTAGAACACTGGGTTGAATTTACAGGTATAGTTGTGAATTAGCTCAAATCATATCTACAAGAAAGGACTTTCTTTGATGCCATCGGTTGTTGCCATCAGTGAAAAAAAAAACATTGCCAAATGTAGAGGTCTGATGTCAAAACATGATTTAGAAAAACACTCATTCATGCATTTATCTCCAGCAGTGTTGATTACAGCAATGGACTTTCCACAGGCCTTCCTAAAAAGCTAACAGCTTCAAGTGATTAAGTGCAGCAGCTAGGGTTTTCACAAAAACCAAAAGAGCTGAATCTTTAGGTGCCACTCTAACTGTTTTCACCACTCACAGAATGCTCCGCTTCTCATCGTAGGTGCCACTCTGACTGCTGTCATCACATACTATGCAGAACTTCCTGGACTCAATTCAGGTTCTCATCCCTACTGTTTTAGCCTGTGCCCTGTCATCTGCGGTGGTGTCGCCTTGTTTACTCTTTACTGAGGGTATAAACAGCATCTTTCTTGTGAGTGTCAGGGTCTCGGTGTTTTGTGTAAATAATGTCCGGGCATTCACTGGCTCATGCGATGTGTTAAGGGTCGTTCTCCTCTGACCCCTTCAGAGGGAGTTTTGGCCTCAGGGCAAAGTCTACTCACCTCAAGCTCTGCACAGTAGGCTACTGAAGTAGGCCTAACCTCAGTCTGCTCACCTCAAACTCTGCACAATACTCAAGTGTTTGCAAGTTAATACACAAATAAATGGTATTTACAAAGGGTACTCTTTTATTTGTAAGACCAATGACTGTTATCATGTTTTTCTGGATGTAACATGAATGATTTTGTTATGGATTTTACTGCTCATTCCATAGACTTGTTTACAGTAATGAATGTTTCAGTAAAAACAAAAACTAATATCACTTTGTTTTTGTACAGACCTTGTCTCCAATAAAAGTCTCATAATCCAGTCCAGTGCACTCCAGGTCCATTTTATATCAGACAACTAATTCTGTAGACCTAGGCTACTGGATGGCCTTATAGACTCTACCAAATTTTGCAGCGTAAACTGAAACAGGTTTAACCAATAATGGTACAATGTAACAGGTTGGATGTGGCGCAAAAAAAGCGAATAATGCCATTGGCCTGAAGGGAGCCCAAAGACACATGCCTTAGAGGGGTTGCCATGCCTACACTTCAATCTCCTCTCCCGTTGGACTGCAACAGGACGACAACCAATAGGGTTTGAGGTGGGAGGGGTGATATGGGGCATTGACAACTGTTCCTTGTAACTGAAGCTAGTACTAGTATTGTGGAACAGCGTGGAACGGACGGGACCGCTGCTCGGTTAGGGGTGGAAAATGATCAACGCCACTTGTCAAGACTACAGATCCAGGTAAAGAGAAAACGTGACAGTATTCTACCGACTGTTCCGGATGACTTTGTAGGGGACAAGCGAAATGCGTTGCCCTTGGTCAGGAAATGATGTTAGATAGCTTGGGGTTAGCGGCAATATGATCTTTTAGCCAGCCAGCCAGCCAGCTACGGTTTCCCCGACAAGCACGTTATCGGATATAAATGAGCATCTCAACAACTGCTGGTTTAAAGAGATCCGATAACCTGCTTTCAGTGCTCGTGTAGGAGAGGAATTTCAGAACAAATGCAATACGTTTTTTAAGACATATGCGTATAAGGATTAAGTTACCTTTAATCAATTAGCCTACGAAAGGTGTGTAGTCGACTCTGCATCAGTGTTTTAGTCGGAAATGAAACAGGACATGGTTGTTAAAGTTCTGACATTAGTTCAGACCTGGGTAATTTGGGCACATTGTTGCCAGAAACAAAGCCAGTGTTTGATTGCGTGTGAGGAAAAAGGTGCTGGCGAAGATAAACGACCTTTACCATCTCCAGTAGACCACAGTCCCTAGACTCATTTGCGTTTAGTTGGCAAAGAGGAGATGACTGACATTGTAGGCTACTGTAGCAGAGATAGCAGCCTCGACCTCTTGGGAGTACTGTACCGCCCAGCCTAACTTGCATGATCAGAACTCATTTCTGATTAGCCCATTTCTGATAACTAAGTAGCCTACTGTGTTCATGACCGCTGTTTTTGAAAGATAAGGTTGTTTTTAGCCTATTGCTTTGGCCAGAGGTTGCCAGTCTTTGAGAATCTCTTGTAGCAACTTCGAGACGGCATAAAAACCTATTGCTTGTATCTGTTATTTGTCAATTAGTTTTGTCAGTAACTCCATGGATACCCACCATCGTGTGCTGTATTAATGTGCTTGGTTCGTGTACCAGATCACACTTGCTCCCCCGGAGCCCTGATACACTATGGAGGGCTATGCCAGGCTACTGATACACTGCTCTAGTGTGTTTTCACTGCTCTAGTGTGTTTTCAGTGCTCTAGTGTGTTTTCACTGCTCTAGTGTGTTTTCAGTGCTCTAGTGTGTTTTCACTGCTCTAGTGTGTTTTCACTGCTCTTATGGTCAGCAGCTCCTCTGCTAAACATCCTCGGGGGAGAGTCAACCTCAGTTCTAAATATCTGCGGTGCACCATGGTCTTAATTCAGATTCTTTGGTTGGGTGTGTGTCTCTGCGATGGCCCTGAGTCACACACACACACAGCACTCGCAGGCTGGCGTCCTCTCTCTCGGGATGGAGTGCCGGTGGACCGGTGAGCTGGAGCTGGACTCTGGTCCTGGGAGAGGAGAGGAGGCTACAGGGATGACTGGAGGGGAGAGGAGGCTGCAGGGATGACTGGAGGGGAGAGGGGAGTGAGGGGAGAGGAGAGGAGGCTGCAGGCTGAGCTGGACTCTGGTCCTGAGAGGGGAGAGAGGAGAGGAGGCTACAGGGATGACTGGAGGGGAGAGAGGAGGGCTTATTTAGGCTGAGCTCGCTGTTCTGGTGCTCTCCTCTCCTCTTCTCTCTCCTCTATTCTCCTCTCCTCTCCTCTTCCTCTTCTCTCCTCTCTTCTTCTCTCCTCTCTCCTCTCTTTTCCTCTCCTCTCCTCCCCTCTCCTCTCCTCTCCTCTCCTCCCCTCTTAGGGGACGGCTGTCTGGCTGTCTGTTTTCAGGTCAGAGATCTCGCGGGGATGTGTATGTGTCGCTAACTGAGTGGGGCACATACACACACACACACACACACACACACACCCCAGACGTGCACATCTCTGGGACAAAGCGCCCCCATGATCAGGTAGCTGCTGCTGTAGACGCTGGGGCAGCGAGGAGAGGAAGAGCGGCTCCAGTTCACACCGTGCTGCTGGCTGGACTGAGCTGGGTAGCGTGGCACAGGCCTGGCACAGCGTTGGCACTCTGGACCAACCTCTGCACACCAGCAGGGAGGAGGAGGAGGAGGAGGAGGAGGAGGAGTAGGAGGAGGAGGAGGGGGGGGGGGATTGAGAGAGAGAGAGAGCTGAGTGGGTGTTTGCACTGAGATGTGAGTAAAGCCCTATTTGAGATGCCAAGAGCAAGGCCTCATCTCAGTTAGATGGCACTGGTCACTAATCCGCACGATGCTGAAGTTGATCATTGAACACCAGTGGGCTTGTGCCCCTGAATCAGAGCAGCGTGGACACGAGAGGAAGAGGAAGAGGAAGATACAACACGTTCTGTAGAGCAGCATGGACACAAGAGGAAGAGGAAGATACAACACGTTCTGTAGAGCAGCGTGGACACGAGAGGAAGAGGAAGATACAACACGTTCTGTAGAGCAGCGTGGACACAAGAGGAAGAGGAAGATACAACACGTTCTGTAGAGCAGCGTGGACACGAGAGGAAGAGGAAGATACAACACGTTCTGTAGAGCAGCGTGGACACAAGAGGAAGAGGAAGATACAACACGTTCTGTAGAGCAGCGTGGACACGATAGGAAGAGGAAGATGCAACACGTTCTGTAGAGCAGCGTGGACACGATAGGAAGAGGAAGACGCAACACGTTCTGTAGAGCAGCGTGGACACGATAGGAAGAGGAAGATACAACACGTTCTGTAGAGCAGCGTGGACACGATAGGAAGAGGAAGATGCAACACGTTCTGTAGAGCAGCGTGGACAGAAAGCTGAACGGTGTTCCTCCTCCAAATTGAATTGTCGTATTCTGATCTGTCAATCTGAGGCCACACTTCTACCTTACACACACACATACACACACGTACACTCACTCACACACACACACACACACACTGACATCTCATGTCTGAGGCCTCGGTCATCCCTCATGCCAGGAGTGTTGAATGAGTCATGAGGAACTCCCTATCTCATGTGTGTCCTGCTGGGTCCTCCAGGCGAGAGCAGACGAGGTCTGACCCGTGGGGCGCACACACACACACACACACACACACACACACACGTCCTGAAGTGGTGACCGTGACAGACGGCCGAGCCCCGCAGGGAATGTCCAAGGGGCAGGTTCTGTGGCGCTGGGCCCAAAGCAGCTGATGAGATCTGGGTTTCTGGGCAGCTCCACTCCACAGCCCGTCATGAGGCCCGTGTAGTTCTAGAGCCTGTTCTGGTCATGAGGCCCGTGTGCGTGTGGTTCTGGAGCCTGTTCTGGTCATGAGGCCCGTGTGGTTCCTGAGCCTGTTCTGGTCATGAGGCCCGTGTGGTTCCTGAGCCTGTTCTGGTCATGAGGCCCGTGTGGTTCCTGAGCCTGTTCTGTTCTGGTCATGAGGCCCGTGTGGTTCCTGAGCCTGTTCTGGTCATGAGGCCCGTGTGGTTCCTGAGCCTGTTCTGGTCATGAGGCCCGTGTGGTTCCTGAGCCTGTTCTGGTCATGAGGCCCGTGTGGTTCCTGAGCCTGTTCTGGTCATGAGGCCCGTGTGGTTCCTGTTCTGTTCTGGTCATGAGGCCCGTGTGGTTCTGCAGCCTGTTCTGTTCTGGTCATGAGGCCCGTGTGCGTGTGGTTCCTGAGCATGTTCTGTTCTGGTCATGAGGCCCGTGTGGTTCCTGAGCCTGTTCTGTTCTGGTCATGAGGCCCGTGTGGTTCCTGAGCCTGTTCTGGTCATGAGGCCCGTGTGGTTCCTGAGCCTGTTCTGGTCATGAGGCCCGTGTGGTTCCTGAGCCTGTTCTGTTCTGGTCATGAGGCCCGTGTGGTTCCTGTTCTGTTCTGGTCATGAGGCCTGTGTGGTTCCTGTTCTGTTCTGGTCATGAGGCCTGTGTAGTTCTGGAGCTTGTTCTGTTCTGGGTCATGGCGTGGCTTCTGCTTCACATCCTCTCCTGCGGCGGACTCTAGTGCTGCGTTTGTTTGTCCCGTCCCGTCCTGTCCTGTTCTGTCCTGTCCCATGTCCAGTGTCCACTTGGCTGCTCTTCTGCTGAAGCAGAGAGACGAGAAGAGATGTAGGTGCGTGTGTGTGTTTGTTTGTGTGTGTGTGTGTGTGCGACTGACTTGTGATCCTGCTAAGCAAGTCTGGTGTGTGTGTGAGAGAGAGAGAGAGAGACACACACACACACACACACACACACACAAGAGAAGATGTAGGCTAGGCCTTATCATCATTTCATCTGGGTCACTTTGGAGACATATGGTGACCCAGAATATAAAATGTTGAGAGGGAGGAGAGATTTTAGCTTACAAAATGGGGTGGTATTCTCAACACTTTGTTTATTTCTTTCTTTCGTTATGTATTTGTTTCTTCAGTGTGATTACACCTCCGGCAGTAGTTTGTTTGTCTGGTCGAGTCCGATATCGTCTTATGTCAGTTGCTTTGTCTTGTCTAGTTTACAAAGCTACTCATTCTTTCAAGTGTGTGTGTGTGTGTGTGTGTGTGTGTGTGTGTGTGTGTGCTCGGACTGATCTCTGCCATCCCCGGTCATGGAGTGTGCTGGACAGGCCTGTATAGCCCCACAACAAAACCCACATTCTGATCCAAACAATGGCTCTGCGGTCATCACAAACCTCCCTGCTCGCTCGCTCGCTCACTGACCCGATCTCTCTCGCTCGCCTCTGGTCGGTCGTGGTCACGGCGATGGCTCGTTTCACACCAGCAGCGTAAATCGAATGGATCTGTGTTCTCATGGCACACCAGGATACTCTAGAAGTGACCCCAACCGGGCGCCGTGGATTTGGGTTAAATGACCTCTCCGATCTCTATCAGCTCTGATGGATTTGGCTCTCTAGCGTTTAAAGGTATCTGCTGCTGCTGCTGCTGCTGCTGGTGTGTGTGTGTTGTGTGTGTTGTGTGTGTGTGCTTCTCTGGTTGCTATTTAACACTCTTGGCATGAAGGAGGACTTTAATTCTCCTGGCGTTAGAGAGGAGTGTGGTGTTCGACTAATAGATTACAATATGACACATCATTTGGAAGGAGAACTCCTTTCCGCTCTCTCTCACCTATAGAACTTGTTCCTTTCACTTGTCAATATATGTTCATGCCTCTGCAAGTCATCTAGCAGATGTATAGATGAATAGAATGATGTAGTCTGTAAGAGCATATAGTCATATACCAGATGTGCGGACTTACATGAAGGGGCCATGCCCAAGCTGTGCTTGTTCCCTTAGTTCCGGTGAAATTAACTCTGAATGTTGCAGCTTTAACCAAGAAATTTTGGACAATTCCAACTTTGTGGGAACAGTTTAAGTGTAGGCTGTGCTAGTGTAGGCTGTGCTAGAGGAGGCTGTGCTAGTGGAGGCTGTGCTAGAGGAGGCTGTGCTAGTGGAGAGTGTGGTAGTGGAGTGTGCTAGTGGAGAGTGTGCTAGTGGAGAGTGTGGTAGTGGAGTGTGCTAGTGGAGAGTGTGCTAGTGGAGGCTGTGCTAGTGGAGTGTGCTAGTGGAGAGTGTGCTAGTGGAGAGTGTGCTAGTGGAGAGTGTGCTAGTGGAGTGTGCTAGTGGAGAGTGTGCTAGTGGAGGCTGTGCTAGTGTGCTAGTGGAGGCTGTGCTAGTGTGCTAGTGGAGGCTGTGCTAGTGGAGGCTGTGCTAGTGTGCTAGTGGAGGCTGTGCTAGTGGAGGCTGTGCTAGTGGAGAGTGTGCTAGTGGAGAGTGTGCTAGTGGAGGCTGTGCTAGTGGAGGCTGTGCTAGTGGAGAGTGTGCTAGTGGAGGCTGTGCTAGTGTAGGCTGTGCTAGTGTGCTAGTGGAGAGTGTGCTAGTGGAGGCTGTGCTAGTGTAGGCTGTGCTAGTGTGCTAGTGGAGAGTGTGCTAGTGGAGGCTGTGCTAGTGTAGGCTGTGCTAGTGTGCTAGAGGAGGCTGTGCTAGAGGAGGCTGTGCTAGAGGAGGCTGTCGATGGCCTTGAAAGTGCCCTTCTCTTTTCACCTGCCAGATCTGATAGTGGAGGAATCTGTCTGCAGCCTGCATCTGTCCTCTTCAACAAGTTCATTCACGACGCAGTCTAGACACACTGAAGGTCTTGCCAAGGGTTTACAAGGCCCCGACAAAAGAACAGCCGTTAACCGCGTCCATCAAATGATCAAACTCCTGAAAAGACATGAACTCAGGAGCTCTCTCCCTTTCTCTTTTTCTTTCTTTCTTTCTTTCTTTCTTTCTTTCTCTTTTTCTTTCTCTCTCTCTCTCTTTCTTTCTCTCATTCTCTCTCTCTTCTCGTCTGTTCTCCGGCCCAGTCCTTGTCTCGTCTGATCCTCTGAGCTGCGTCTGTTCTCTGGCGCTTCTCTCCATCGCTGTGCCACCTGGACGTGTCTCCTCCTCTCACCCACGTCTGGCACACACACACACACACACACACACACACACACACACACACACACACAGAGTGGGGATTACTTGCATTCCGTTCTCACTTTCCTCCCAGATAGCATCTGATTCTGAACTGAGTCTGTTGGTGATGTTCTGGATCTAGATTCTTTGTGATTCTGTCTAATCTAGATTCTCATCGGTTCTGCTACTGTAGGTTCTCATTGGTTTGGTCTGTAAACTAGGTTCTCATTAGGTTCTGTCTGTATTGCAGGTTCTCGTTGGTTCTGTCTGTAATCTAGGTTCCCTGTAGGTCTGCATTATTTAAGTGTGTGTGTGTGTGTGTGTGTGTGTGTGTGTGTATGTATGTTGTTGGTGCCATGCTGCCTACCCTGAGAGGAGCATCTGCTACCCACCATCCTCCAGTCCCCTCGGCTGTGGGGGGAGACCCGGGGCAGGGGGGGTCGGTGTGCCATTTTGGTCCTGCCAGAAAGAGGGATGAATGTAGGGTGGGTAGCAAATGTTCTCACTCCTTTCCTGGCCTCCTTTTCTCTCCCACTCCTAAGCCCTCATTTCTCACAGGGCCATCTGCTATCCGTCACAGCCACTGTGTAGGAGCTGCCGTGGGCTGTTGTGTGTTGTTGTTGTTGGGGGTCCGTGTTGTGGTGTGGTGTGGTGTGGTGTGGTGTGGTGTGTTGTGTGTTGTTGTTTGGGGTCCGTGTTGTGTTGTGGTGTGGTGTGGTGTGGTGTGTTGTGTTGTGTTGTTGGGGGTCCGTGATGAAGTGTGTTGTGTTGTGTTGTGTTGTGTTGTGTTGTGTTGTGTTGTGTTGTTGTGTTGTGTTGTTGTGGTGTGTTATGTTGTGTTGTGTTGTTGGGGGTCAGTGGTGAAGTGTGTTGTGTTGTGTTGTGTTGTGTTGTGTGTGGTGAAGAGGTGGCTTGCTGGCCATCATGGTGGTATTCTGTTACGTCATTACCAAACATTAGTGATTGGTTTAAAAGAAACTCCAATGACTTCAGACAAGCATCCACCAACCAGGAAATAGACGCTTGCCAATGGATCTAGACCAGACTCTCTGCGAAGTCTCCCATGCTGATGTAGAGACGTGTGTGTGTGTGTGTGTGTGTGTGTGTGTGTGTGTTCACCCTGTTCCCCTCAGCGCTGGATAAGTCAGAGGTGGGGAGTGAGTGGACATCCTCGGTGTGGCAATCAGAAGAGAACGGCATGTGGCCCAGCCTTGAGCTGAGTCAATGTGCTTACGCCAGCAGCATTCAGATCCTCCGCTCATCCTGTCTCAGGATTCCCTCGCTGAAACACTCACATTACGAGCGCCACGATTTTACTTTATTAGCGATACCTCTAAGAACACCTACACGGCACGCAGACCCTTCACACACACCTCTTCAAACGTCACACACACACACACTCTCTCTCTTTAGCCTTTTGTTGTTCATTAAAATTTTGGAGTGAGAAATTCTTCTCACCATCCCTCACAAATATCCCATAAAAGATGTCAGGTGTCCTTACACTGCCAGCCAGATAGGCTGTTTTAATGTAAACAAACGGGGCTAGCCTAGCCTACTGATGTACTCTATGCTGTAGTAGAGGACAGGCCCAGCCCCAAATGAATGATGTGATTAATGCTGTAGAAAGTGTGTGTTTCATTAGACTGGCATCTGTGTAATCACAGAGTAGCCGAATAGTCCGGTTTCATTTTCGCCTTCGGCAGCAATAAGTTGAGTCCAGACATATTTGGAGAAGTCCCTCGCGTAAGCAGCGTTTACGACGTGCTCGTTGGCCTCTGCTTTAACACACTCTGGCAGAATGCTAAAATGATACATAGTCTAGTGCTGAAGCTTCAGTGCTCCATGGCAGCCACCCAAATCAGTCACTCCACTGGATTTGTAGAGCTACTGCAAGGAGAACGATGTGTGTATGATGTGTTTAAGGATTTGGGCTAATAGCAGGCTCACCCAACACGACTTCTATGTGAGACGTAAGCCACACAGGTGGCTGGGTATGATCGCAACAACAACAATAGCAACGACAACAACAACAACAATAAAACAGATTGCTTTTCTAGCTAACAGAACTCAGCATCATCCCACTGTAGTTATGCTAGTCTTAAACCAGCTAACAGAACTCATCCCACTTTAGTTATGCTAGCCTTAAACCAGCTAACAGAACTCCGTATCATCCCACTTTAGTTAGTCTTAAACCAGCTAACAGAACTCCGTATCATCCCACTTTAGTTATGCTAGCCTTAAACCAGCTAACAGAACTCCGTATCATCCCACTTTAGTTAGTCTTTAAACCATGCTAACAGAACTCCGTATCATCCCACTTTAGTTATGCTAGCCTTAAACCATGCTAACAGAACTCCGTATCATCCCACTTTAGTTAGTCTTAAACCAGCTAACAGAACTCCGTATCATCCCACTTTAGTTAGTCTTAAACCAGCTAACAGAACTCCGTATCATCCCACTTTAGTTAGCCTTAAACCAGCTAACAGAACTCCGTATCATCCCACTTTAGTTAGCCTTAAACCAGCTAACAGAACTCCGTATCATCCCACTTTAGTTAGTCTTAAACCATGCTAACAGAACTCCGTATCATCCCACTTTAGTTAGTCTTAAACCAGCTAACAGAACTCCGTATCATCCCACTTTAGTTAGTCTTAAACCAGCTAAGAGAACTCGGTCCATCTGTGGTTCACTAGAGAGGGGATGAAAGTGGGTCACTCTTGTCAGATAGCCTCTCTGTGCAGGAAATCATGCCCTTTGCCATGAGATCAAATTAGCGAAGGAATGTGTCTGAATTAGTGAATGAAGAGGACCGTGTGTGTGTGTGTGTGTGTGTGTGTGTGTGTGTGTGTGTGTGTGTGTTCAGGCTGTTGTCTTCTCGGAGGATAAAGAACTCACACAGCAGTTTCTCTGGAGAGGGATGATTCGGTATTGTAGCACTTGTAAGAGTCAGAGTATA
>NC_085008.1:2055822-2073322 GCF_963854185.1 Sardina pilchardus
CTTAACTACACCTCTAGATCAGCACTGTGTCTCTTAACAACTCTTAACTACACCTCTAGATCAGCACTGTGTCTCTTAACTACACCTCTAGATCAGCACTGTGTCTCTTAACAACTCTTAACTACACCTCTAGATCAGCACTGTGTCTCTTAACTACACCTCTAGATCAGCACTGTGTCTCTTAAAAACTCTTAACTACACCTCTAGATCAGCACTGTGTCTCTTAACAACTCTTAACTACACCTCTAGATCAGCACTGTGTCTCTTAACAACTCTTAACTACACCTCTAGATCAGCACTGTGTCTCTTAACTACACCTCTAGATCAGCACTGTGTCTCTTAACAACTCTTAACTACACCTCTAGATCAGCACTGTGTCTCTTAACTACACCTCTAGATCAGCACTGTGTCTCTTAACTACACCTCTAGATCAGCACTGTGTCTCTTAACTACACCTCTAGATCAGCACTGTGTCTCTTAACTACACCTCTAGATCAGCACTGTGTCTCTTAACTACACCTCTAGATCAGCACTGTGTCTCTTAACAACTCTTAACTACACCTCTAGATCAGCACTGTGTCTCTTAACAACTCTTAACTACACCTCTAGATCAGCACTGTGTCTCTTAACAACTCTTAACTACACCTCTAGATCAGCACTGTGTCTCTTAACTACACCTCTAGATCAGCACTGTGTCTCTTAACTACACCTCTAGATCAGCACTGTGTCTCTTAACAACTCTTAACTACACCTCTAGATCAGCACTGTGTCTCTTAACAACTCTTAACTACACCTCAAGCTCAGCACTGTGTCTCTTAACAACTCTTAACTACACCTCAAGCTCAGCACTGTGTCTTAACAACTCTTAACTACACCTCTAGATCAGCACTGTGTCTCTTAACTACACCTCTAGATCAGCACTGTGTCTCTTAACTACACCTCTAGATCAGCACTGTGTCTCTTAACAACTCTTAACTACACCTCTAGATCAGCACTGTGTCTCTTAACTACACCTCTAGATCAGCACTGTGTCTCTTAACAACTCTTAACTACACCTCTAGATCAGCACTGTGTCTCTTCACAACTCTTAACAACACCTCTAGATCAGCACTGTGTCTCTTCACAACTCTTAACTACACCTCTAGATCAGCACTGTGTCTCTTAACAACTCTTAACTACACCTCTAGATCAGCACTGTGTCTCTTCACAACTCTTAACTACACCTCTAGATCAGCACTGTGTCTCTTAACAACTCTTAACTACACCTCTAGATCAGCACTGTGTCTCTTAACAACTCTTAACTACACCTCAAGATCAGCACTGTGTCTCTTAACTACACCTCTAGATCAGCACTGTGTCTCTTAACTACACCTCTAGATCAGCACTGTGTCTCTTATCAAACTACACCTCAAGCTCAGCACTGTGTCTTAACAACTCTTAACTACACCTCTAGATCAGCACTGTGTCTCTTAACTACACCTCTAGATCAGCACTGTGTCTCTTAACTACACCTCTAGATCAGCACTGTGTCTCTTAACAACTCTTAACTACACCTCTAGATCAGCACTGTGTCTCTTAACTACACCTCTAGATCAGCACTGTGTCTCTTAACAACTCTTAACTACACCTCTAGATCAGCACTGTGTCTCTTCACAACTCTTAACAACACCTCTAGATCAGCACTGTGTCTCTTCACAACTCTTAACTACACCTCTAGATCAGCACTGTGTCTCTTAACAACTCTTAACTACACCTCTAGATCAGCACTGTGTCTCTTCACAACTCTTAACTACACCTCTAGATCAGCACTGTGTCTCTTAACAACTCTTAACTACACCTCTAGATCAGCACTGTGTCTCTTAACAACTCTTAACTACACCTCAAGATCAGCACTGTGTCTCTTAACTACACCTCTAGATCAGCACTGTGTCTCTTAACTACACCTCTAGATCAGCACTGTGTCTCTTATCAAACTACACCTCTAGATCAGCACTGTGTCTCTTAACAAACTACACCTCTAGATCAGCACTGTGTCTCTTAACAGCTCTTAACTACACCTCTAGATCAGCACTGTGTCTCTTAACAACTCTTAACTACACCTCTAGATCAGCACTGTGTCTCTTAACAAACTACACCTCTAGATCAGCACTGTGTCTCTTAACAACTCTTAACTACACCTCTAGATCAGCACTGTGTCTCTTAACAACTCTTAACAACACCTCTAGATCAGCACTGTGTCTCTTAACAACTCTTAACTACACCTCTAGATCAGCACTGTGTCTCTTAACAACTCTTAACTACACCTCTAGATCAGCACTGTGTCTCTTAACTACACCTCTAGATCAGCACTGTGTCTCTTAACAACTCTTAACTACACCTCTAGATCAGCACTGTGTCTCTTAACAACTCTTAACTACACCTCTAGATCAGCACTGTGTCTCTTAACAACTCTTAACTACACCTCTAGATCAGCACTGTGTCTCTTAACAACAGCTTTTAACACAGAAACTATGAACCCTCTCCTCTCCTGGACCCCCTCTTAGACATTGAAGCGTACAAGCAGCCTTTTGGGAAAGAAAGGGTCAACTTTGTCTATCTTTTGTTTTTCACTTCGACATGTCACTTTGAAGAAACGTTTCTGAAGCGTGCGTGCGCGTGTGTGTGTGTGTGTGTGCGTACATGTTGAGGCTCTCCTCCTCTTTATTACTGTAATTAAAATGTTCTTGCTTGTTGAATGCTGTTGCATGTTGGACAATGCACGACATTATCCATCACAGCAGACGCGATGGGGGCTTGGGTGTTCCAGACTTCCAGTGGACTTCCATCTCCACTAGACTGGCACATCTAATAAACATGCCTATTAGCGACAATAACACATCCACATAGGCTTGTCACCAGAGGACTCAGGATTGTGGGATTTACTTAAGTGAAAGCAAAACAGCATACTGTTCAATCTCTTCCATTATTGGAAGTTGCCACATTTGGAGAAGGAGGTGTTGTGTGTGTGTGTGTGTGCGTGTGTGCGTGTGTGTGCGTGTGTGTGTGAGTGTGTGTACTGAGGCTCTCCTCATCTTTATTACTGTAATTAAAATGTTCTTGCTTGTTGAATGCTGTTGCATGTTGGACCTTGTGGTATGCTGTGGTCAAAGTGATTAAGCCTTGTCCTCTTTCTGTGTGTGTGTGTGTGTGTGTGTGTGTGTGTCTTCTCTTCTCCAGGGGGAGAAGAATGCAGGCTTCGATGTGCTCTACCACAACATGAAACATGGCCAAATTGCCACCAAGGAGCTGGCAGAGTTTGTACGGGAGAGGTAAGCTGGTGTGTGTGTGTGTGTGTGTGTGTGTGGGAGGGAGCGAGACAGATGGTGACGGAGTGATGGAGAGCTTTCGCTATTTTTGTGGATGACTTTTAAATCTCCGTATGTTTGTGTGGGAGGTTTGGGAGACCCGGTCCAAACTTCTGTCTGTCTCCTTAAATAATATTTCATCTTTAAACATGCCATCACTTCAGAACAGACATGAGCATGCCTGAGACACACACACACACACACACACACACCTTCATGTCACACAGATATGTCTGTGGGTGTCTCTCTCTAAATAATATTTCAGCTTTAAACATGCCACACAAATATGTTTGTGGTTCTATTTTTTTATTAATGTTCACATTACTTAAGGGACATCAGCATGCCTCCACACACACACACACACACACACACACGTGCACACGTACAGTACATGAGCATAGGAACATGCCTAATACAGTAAGAGGAATATTCTGATGGCAGTTTTTGGCTTTCATTGTTTGTATGTGTGTGTGTGTGTGTGTGTGTGTGTGTGTGTGTCATGACAGGGCTGCCATCGAGGAGACTTACTCGAAGTCCATGAGCAAGCTGGCTAAGATGGCCAGCAATGGAAGTCCCCTGGGGTAAGTAGTATGCTAACACACACACACACACACACACACACACACACACACACACACACACACACACACACTCACACACACACTCTTGGGTTGCGTTGGGGGTAGTTGGCCAAGTTTTCAGTTGACTAAAAATAGGTATAAATAATCGTCTCTTGGAAATTGATCTCAATGCATCATAAAAGAAAAACTAGGAAAAATCCAACCTTTTAAGGACACCAATTTTCTTTGTGAAGGAATAATGTATCATAAATAAATAATTGTTCTTCCTTGAAATACAGGGGTAATAAGTCATAGATGCAGGCAGATTTTTATTTTTAAAGGCTAGTTATTTCATGGATCCAGGATACTATGCATCCTGATAAAGTTCCCGTGTGTGTGTGTGTGTGTGTGTGTGTGTGTGTGTGTGTGTGTGTGTGTGTGTGTGTGTGTGTGTGTGTGTGTGTGTGTGTGTGTGTGTGTGTGTGTGTGTGTGTGTGTGTGTGTGTGTGTGTGTGTGTGTGTGTGTGTGTGTGTGTGTGTGTGTGTGTGTGTGTGTGTGTGTGTGGCATGGTGACACCTTGAGCAGGACTTCAGACAGGAAGCTGACAGGATGGTAAAGACATCCGGAGAAAGTTTGTGTGTGTGTTGGCGTGTGGTGTGGTCAGAGGGCATGTGCTGCGGTCCGCACTCTTCCCCGGTCGCGCTCCTTCTCTTCCTGTTGCTGCTGCAGCGGGTGTGTGTGTGTGTGTGTGTGTGTGTGTGTTGGCGTGCGGTCCGCACTCTTCCCCGGTCGCGCTCCTTCTCTTCCTGTTGCTGCTGCAGCGTGTGTGTGTGTGTGCGTGTGTGTGTGTGTGCGTGTGTGTGTGTGTGTGTGTGTGTGTGTGTGTGTGTGAGCTCATATCACCTCACAGTGCTGCCCAGTCCACCTGTTCCGCCACTGAGTGGGAGGTCCTGCTCTGCTGTGTCATTATTCTCCAGCGTCTCTTTCTAGAAAGTTCTCTGTCGGAGATGTTGGAGAACTGCACTCATATCGTAATGCGTAATCCCAAATTCATATTCATATTCATATCGTATCGTATTCCTAAATTTAAGATGTCTTAAAGGGATAGTTCGGGTTTTAAGACACGAAGTTATATGGATTCCCTGTCAGCAACGTTGTGCATCAGCACTGACTTACCCCGCAACAGCGTCCTGTGAGCCGAGATCCAGCCGGTTTTTGATGCTGAAGAAAGTAGTCCGGCAAGTTTCTGGGGTCACGAAAGTAAAGTGTTTTTCTTCTCAAAACCATATGCGTTCAAAAGAGTGATATATTTGCACCACAAAAACGTTGTCCAGGAAAAATTCAAACCTCGTTATCACTTACTTATTTTTCGCGATTCCTATCACTGCGCGCTACTGACAGCTGGACAATGTTTTTGTGGTGCAAATATATCACTCTGTTGAACGCATATGGTTTTGAGAAGAAAAACACTTTACTTTCGTGACCCCAGAAACTTGCCGGACTACTTTCTTCAGCATCAAAAACGATCTAAAACCGGCTGGATCTCGGCTCACAGGACGCTGTCGGGGGGTAAGTCAGTGCTGATGCACAACGTTGCTGACAGGGAACCCATATAACTTTGTGTCTTAAAACCCGAACTATCCCTTTAACGCTTTTTTTTTTTTTTCTAACTTCTTACATTGACATTGTTAGATCTGCTAACGTGTCAAATGTTTACACTGTTCATCATTTTATTTTAGAGTCTGTTGGGATAGATTTACTTTAGATGTGTTCTGCATTCCAAAACCGTATTTCTCATACTGTATATTTCTGTACAGAGCAGAGAGGATTGTATTCCAGAGTCGGCAAAATTAGTAGTGTGTTTCTAAAATCCAGCTCTCTAACACACTATGTGAAAATGAAAAACAGAAAAGTATAACAGAGCCCGTTTAAGCCCCTGCTGGGGAGGATTGAAACATTGACTGACTTGAAAGTTCATACATTTGCATTAGGCTGTCAGAGTAAGTGTGTGTGCGTGCGTGCGTGCGTGTGTGTGTGTGTGTGTGTGTGTGTGTGTGTGTGTGTGTGTGTGTGTGTGTGTGTGTAAGAGAAGCCGGTGAGCTCAGCAGCTGGTGGGTTAGTGTAATCATTAGACCCACGGTCGTCAGCCTCCCTCATTATGTCGCCCTCATCAAACCTTAATGAGTGGTGGTACTGTGCACAGGAGGAGCAGGACTGCAGGGTGTGTGTGTGTGTGTGTGTGTGAGTGTGTGCGCTTGAGTGTGTGTGTGTGCGTTTAAGTTTGTGTGGGTGTCGGGGGAACTGATGCAGGTGCAATTTAAACCACACACATCTGAAATGAAACTGCAGCTGTGTATAAGATGATGTGTTTCATAACCGTCTAGAAACCCACGAGTAAACACAAACACTGCCCTTTGTATTGGTGGGTTTCATCTGTGAGGAGGGCGTGTGTATCTCTATGTAACTGTGGGTTTCATCTGTAAGGAGGGGGGTGAGTGGTCTTGATCTTGTAAATCGCTCTTGCAGCCAATTAGCATAAAAACATACTGACATTCATCATCATCATCATCATCATCATCATGACCTTTATTTCACTGACTTTTTACCCTATTGTACCTTAAAGGGATACGCTGACTTTTTACCCTGTCGTACCTTAAAGGGATACGCTGACCTTTTGGGACTTCAGCTTATTCAGTGTATTCCCCAGAGTTGCCCTTCTCATCTCATGCGATCGGGAGGTGCAGGCTCAGTTCTCCGGGCAGTTGGAGGTACCTGTGCTTAGCTAGGCTAGCGGGGGGTGCGTCAGACAGAGTAACGTCACGCACTGAGATACTTGACTATGTGTTGACTTGACTACCTCGGGGGAATACGGTGGAGAAGCTAAAGTCCCATAAAGTTGCTGTGCTCCTTTAATTTCCCTCCAGTCTGGGGCAGGTCCTTGAATATTAAACAGCTGAGAGACAACCTTCCTCTCCCTCTAGTGAGGAGGTGAAGGTCTAGTGAGCAGGTGAAGGTCTAGTGCTCTAGTGAGGAGGTGAAGGTCTGGTGCTCTACTGAGGAGGTGAAGATCTAGTGCTCTAGTGAGGAGGTGAAGGTCTAGTGCTCTAGTGAGGAGGTGTAGGTCTAATGAGGAGGTGAAGGTCTAGTGAGGAGGTGAAGGTCTAGTGTCTAGTGCTCTAGTGAGGAGGTGAAGGTCTAGTGTCTAGTGCTCTAGTGAGCAGTCTAGTGCTCCTCCTCAGTCCTCCTCAGGCTGGGCGAGTGTGCTGCTGTGGTGTTCATGTCCACCTCACCTCATCATTGTGCTTCAGTCTTCTGCTCTGCTCTCTTCCTTTTCCCCTCTCTGTGTCTCGACCCTCACCTCCCCCTCTATTCATATCCTAATCTCTATATCACACCATCTCAATATTTCAATCTAAATAATGACCTTTTCCCCTCTCCCTCTCCCTCTCCCTCTCCCTCTCTCCTCCCCCTCTCCCTCTCTCTCTCCCTCTCTCTCTCCCTCTCCCTCTCTCCCCCCCCCTCTCTCTCTCTCCCTCTCCCTCTCTCCTCCCTCTCCCTCTCCCTCTCTCCCCCCTCTCCCCCCCCCTCTCTCTCTCCCTCTCTCTCTGCAGTACGTTTGCCCCTCTGTGGGATGTATTTCGTGTGTCGTCTGATAAGTTGGCTCTGTGCCACCTGGAGCTTATGAGGAAGATGAACGACCTCATCCGGGACATCAACAAGTACGGAGACGAGCAAGTCAAAATCCACCGCAAGGTACCCGCCATACACACACACACACACACACACACACACACACACACACACACACACACACACACACACACACACACACACACACACACACGTCCCAAACTCCCCACGCTGCAGACAGCCCCCGTCTGGGTGTAGATGGTCACGTTTGTGCTCTAGATGGACTCCAGATAGTCTCTGTGTCTGTGTTCTAGATTACAGCCATCTTCCGTCTGTGTTCTAGATTACAGCCATCTTCCGCCATCTTCTGTCTGTGTTCTAGATTACAGCCATCTTCCGTCTGTGTTCTAGATTACAGCCATCTTCTGTCTGTGTTCTAGATTACAGCCATTTTCTGTCTGTGTTCTAGATTACAACCATCTTCTGTCTGTGTAACTGTGTTCTAGATTGCAGCCATCTTCTGTCTGTGTTCTAGATCGAGAGAAGATAGCTCTCACACTCTTTCCTCTTCTGTCTGTGTTCTAGATCGAGAGAAGATAGCTCTCACACTCTTTCCTCTTCTGTCTGTCTAGTTTAGTCTGGTCTCTGTCACTCCTAAAGTGGGTGTGTACTTTATTCACTGTGCTTGCTTCATAAAATGTGTATCCTAGAACACAAGCCAATTGTGTGTGTGTCTCTGTGTGTGGTTACTTGTGTTAATATATATTTGTGTGTGTGTGTGTGTGTGTGTGTGGTTACCTGTGTTTATGTACGGTGTGTGTCTGTGTGGTTACATGTGTTAATGTGTGTGTGTGTGTGGTTGTTTGTGTTGATGTGTGTGTGTGTGTCTGTGTGGTTACTTGTGTTAATGTGTGTGTGTGTGTGTGTGTGTCCAGACTAAAGAGGAGGTGGTGGGCACGTTAGAGGCGGTCCAGGCGCTGCAGGTGCAGAGTGGTCAGCTGCAGAAGGCCAGAGAGGCCCATCACGCGCGCTACCTGGAGATGGACCGGCTACGCAAGGAGAGCGCGCCGCAGAAAGAGCTGGAGAAGGTGTGTGTGTGTGTGTGTGTGTGTGTGTGTGTGTCTCTGTGTGTGTGTGTGTGTGTGTGTGTGTGTGTGTGTGTGTGTCTGTGTCTTGGTGTCTGTTTAACAATGTCTTTCTGTGTGCTGAGTTTTGTGTATTTGCAGAAGTGTGTGTGTGTGTGTGTGTGTGTGTGTGTGTGTGTGTGTGTGTGGTGTATTATGTAAAAGGTGTTGTCTAGTTTTGATTCTTCATGAATAATGCAGTTTGGAAAAACATCTGAATGCAAAAATAGCTAACACTTTAACCTCAATCTTAAATATAAATGTTAGTTAA
This sequence comes from Sardina pilchardus, assembly GCF_963854185.1. Taxonomy (NCBI): domain Eukaryota; kingdom Metazoa; phylum Chordata; class Actinopteri; order Clupeiformes; family Clupeidae; genus Sardina; species Sardina pilchardus. The sequence continues at coordinate 2,064,753 of NC_085008.1, forward strand.
CAGTGTCAGTAGATCATCTGTTTATAATCTGAGCGCCTGTAGATGGTCTAAAGGGGAGGATCTAAGTAAATGGTTCTAAAGGAGAGGATCTAAAGGGGAGGGTCTAAAGGGTTGGGGTCTAAAGAGGAGGGTCTAAGTAAAGGGTTCTAAAGGGGAGGTTCTAAAGGGGAGGTTCTAAGTAAATGGTTGGGGGTAGTGAAGGAGGACCCAAGCACTACACGGTCATATTGATTTCCTTTTAGTGAGGCTGATGGTGAAAGTCTCCATGGTAAACTTCAGTGAGTTTAACTCTCTCTCTCTCCACTTTCCTCTCCTCTCTGTCTCTGTCTCCCTCCTTTCTCTCACCATCTCTCCACTCTCTCTCTCTGTCTCTTGTTCTCTCTCTCTCTGTCTGCTCTCTCCTGCTATTCTGTGAGCAGGCGGAGCAGAAGTCCAAGAAGGCAGCGGAGGGGTTTGCCGGTGCGATTGAGAAGTTCAACCGTGTGGGCGGCGACTTTGAGCAGAAGATGAGTGACTCAGCGCAGGTCAGTCCCTCAGGAGCCGGCGCTATCCCAGCATGCACTGCTCCATCGCTCATGTGTGCACTGCACCCAGGTGGCGTCTGAGACGAGGAAACGGAACACTCATTCACCCGCCCCCCCAACACCGCGGGCTCCCCGGAGACAGTCTCCTAGGAAACGCTGAATAGACTGTGACACAATAATTATGAGTTCTGTGAGCATGTTTGACGTACTGTGGGGGTGTGCAGCAGACTGCATCACTGCAGGTATTCTCTCTGTGTGTGTGTGTGTGTGTGTGTGTGTGTGTGTGTGTGTGTGTGTGTGTGTGTGTGTGTGTGTGTGTGTGTGTGTGTGTGTGTGTGTGTGTGTGTGTGTGTGTGTGTGTGTGTGTGTGTGTGTGTGTGTGTGTGTGTGTGTGTGTGTGTGTGTGTGTGCCATCTAGGCTCTCCCAAACGCTGTGTGTGGCAGAGAAAAGAAAGTTGCTGGAGTTGCTCAGTGTTAGAGCAGAGGCGTACAGTAGCTGATGAGTTTTTAATAGTGGAAGGCTTGAGGCTGACTCATGTTTCAAGGTCTCCAGTTCTGCCTGAAAAACATCTTTCAGCATCTTCATATTTCACACCCAAAATGCTTTTAGCAAAAGCCACCTCTCACTTGTGTCCTGATGTCAGTGTTAATACTGCAGTGTGAAGGCCAGTGTTAATACTGCAGTGTGAAGGCCAGTGTTAATACTGCAGTGTGAAGGCCAGTGTTAATACTGCAGTGTGAAGGCCAGTGTTAATACTGCAGTGTGAAGGCCAGTGTTAATACTACAGTGTGAAGGCCAGTGTTGATGTGTGAAAGCCAGTGTTAATACTGCAGTGTGAAGGCCGGTGTTGATGTGTGAAGGCCAATGTTAATACTGCAGTGTGAAGGCCGGTGTTAATACTGCAGTGTGAAGGCCAGTGTTAATACTGCAGTGTGAAGGCCGGTGTTAATATTAATGTGTGAAGGCCAGTGTTAATACTGCAGTGTGAAGGCCAGTGTTAATACTACAGTGTGAAGGCCAGTGTTGATGTGTGAAAGCCAGTGTTAATACTGCAGTGTGAAAGCCAGTGTTAATAGTGGTGTGATAATGTTCTGATTTATTTATGTAATGCAATCTTGCTGGTGTGTGTATGTGTGTGTGTGTGTGTGTAGAAGTTTCAGGACATCGAGGAGGCGTACCTGAAGCAGATGAAGCAGCTGATTAAGGGCTATTCCCATTCGATAGAGGACACACACGTGCAGGTCGGACAGGTACGTGTCTGGTCCTCAGAGGACACACACTCACAGCTGGTACAGGTGTTTAGTCCAGAGAGAACACACACTCACAGCTGGGACAGGTGTTTAGTCCAGAGAGAACACACACTCACAGCTAGGACACGTGTCCTACAAGAGACAAGTCAAATGTTCCTCCTCTGGTGGATGAGTTTTTTCTCTCTCGCCATTGTGTGTGTGTTTGTGTGTGTGTTTAGGTCCATGAGGAGTTTAAGCAGAACCTGGAGAACATTGGCATTGAGAACCTCATCCAGAAGTTTACGGACCAGAAGGGCACCGGGAAGGAGAGGCCAGGTGGGCACCTCTCCGCCTGCTCGCTACACCGTCCGATGGGCACCTCCAAACAACATGACTATCCAATCGACATGACTATCCAAACAACTTAACTATCCAAACAACATGACTATCAAAACAACATGACTATCCAAAAAACTTAACTATCCAAACAACATGACTATCCAAACAACATGACTATCCAATCGACATGACTATCCAAACAACTTAACTATCCAAACAACATGACAATCCAAACAACTTAACTATCCAAACAACATGACTATCCAAACAACTTAACTATCCAAACAGCATGACTATCCAAATGACATTACCATCAAAACAACATGACTATCCAAATGACATTACCCTCAAAACAACATGACTATTCAAACAACATAACTATCCAAATGACATTACCATCAAAACAACATGACTATCTGAATGACATTACCGTTGAAACAACATAACTATCCAAATGACATTACTGTCAAAACAACATGACTATCCAAACGACCATTACCTTTAAAACAACAAAAACAACATGACTATCCAAACAACATTACTGTCTAGGGACAAAACTGAATATCAGATTTGACCGATTCAATTTCCTACTGTGTTGCAAGACCAGAAATCCTGATTGTGTAATCTGATGATTGATGTCCGTTTTGTGCAAGTGTAAGGGTCAGTGTTTTGTATAGCTGTGTGTGTGTGTGTGTGTGTGTGTTTACACGTTCTGTCTCCCTGTGTTCCAGCTCCAGTGTGTTTTGAGGAGTACCTGTCGTCGTCGGTGACGGCTGACATCGGGAAGAAGAGTCGAGGGAAGGCATTCCGCATCCCGGGGCTCGGCAAGAGAGACAAGGAGCCCGACTCCACGTAAGAGCGACACCTCGTCATGTGACCGAGGCGCTCTGGCCCATCATGACATCACTTCCTAAAGCACACGGTGCCATTTATCAGCCCAACTCAGCCTAGCGCTCCCTACGGCCCTGTTGCCCTCAAATCTGTGTGTGCGCCCAAACTGAAAGAGGGGTGCTTGTAGACGGCCCTGTTGCAATCCAATCTGTGTGTGCGCCCAAACGGAAAGAGGGGTGCTTGTAGACGGCCCTGCCTACAGATGGCTCTCACACAGAGGGGCTCAGGCCAGAGCAAAAGAGGGGTGCTTGTACATGAACATGCTTTTAATTATTCCACCGTGTTTGTTAATTAGAGAGACAATAAGCTCGGACTCAACACGACACACACGCCTCAGTAGAGAACACAGGCTGGTCTAAGAGCGGGCAGTGCACTCACAGACACAGACACACACACAGACACACACACACACACAGGGCTGATAATGATATCATCTGTGAGCGAGTGGACAGGGTTAATTACCATACCATGTGTTTCAGAGTGGCCTATTGTGTGTATGGAGATGTGTGTTAATGAGGGGGTCGAAACAAGAGTGTGTGTGTGTGTGTGTGTGTGTGTGTAGAGATCATGTGTGTTAATTAGGCGGCGGGGACAAGAGTGTGTTGTTTTGTGAATATCATGAATGTTGATGAGGGAGAGGATTAGGCCAGTTGGAGGTGTATGGCTAGTGTGATGTCTGTGTGTGCGTTAATGAAAGGACATAAGGAAAACTGTGTGTGTGTGTGTGGGGGGGGGGGGGTGGTAATGAGAAGACTGAGAAAAGACTGAAAATGGAATTCATCTTGTGTTTGTCTTTCACAGGGATTCTGCCGTCACTGAAGCTCCAGTGAGTACCTGAATGCACGCAGACACACACACAAACACACACACACACACACACACACACACACACACACACACACACACACACACACACACTTGTGAGGACTTGAATGCCCCCCCCCCCCCCAACACACACTTTTTTCTGCCTTTCACTTTCATACCCAGACACACACACACACACACAGAGCAGCACAAATGTTCCTACTGATAAGTGGACAGAGTTGGAGTGCACAATGGACAGCTTATTTCTAGGAACATGAGACTTGGCTCCTTCAAGAGCTGATTCCTGGCATCCTGTGTGTGTGTGTGTGTGTGTGTGTGTGTGTGTGTGTGTGTGTGTGTGTGTGTGTGTGTGTGTGTGTGTGTGTGTGTGTGTGTGTGTGTGTGTGTGTGTGTGTGTGTGTGTGTGTGTGTGTGTGTGTGTGTGTGTGTGTGTGTGTGTGTGTGTGTGTACACACGAGTGTGTTGTTTGTTTATGCACGAGTGACAATGACGCGTCTCATGGCTTCTGGTTACTCATGTTATTTTTACCCCCAGCTCTAAGGCTGGAGGGGCAGGTGGAGTTAAACATGGGGAGGAGGTGGAGGAGTTAAACATGAGGTGGAGGTGGTGGGGTTTAGCCAGAGAGGGTTAAAGTGGAGTAATCAAGGATCTTTGGTTTAGCATGGGACTGGAGGTGGTGGAGTTTAGCATGGGACTGGAGGTGGTGGAGTTTAGCATGGGACTGGAGGAGGTAGTGGTGGAGGTGGTGGAAGTGGAGGGGGTGGTGGAGGTGGTGGTGGTGGTGGTGGAGGTGGTGGGGTTTAGCATGTGGCTGCCAGAATAGCTTTTTTAACAGGTGGATGTCACTGGGAGCACTCTGTGCTAAAACACAAACACACACTTATGTAAGAACCGAAGAGGCTGAAGAAGGACCTCTACTGCGTGCAAGCACACACACACACACACACACACAAACAAACCACACACACACACACACAGAGCATTACCGAGGCTATTACCACAGAGGCCTAAAATAGCGTGTGCTGAGATTTCAGATAAGGTTACTCTGTTGATGAGCGGCTGATTACATCAGGCCAGCGGCTCCTCCAGTAGCTGCTGCAAGGTTGAAACAGAGACGCTAGTTCTGCAGAATCTATTTGGATTACATGAAATGGCCTATGTGCATATACCTATGTGATGAAATGTCCTACGTGCATATACCCTTCTGTATGTGATGAAGTGTCCTATGTGCATATACCTTCTGTATGTGATGAAATGGCCTATGTGCATATACCCTATGGCCTATGTGATGAAATGTCCTATGTGCATATACCCCATGTGACATAATGAGATGTCCTATGTGCATATACCCTATGTGACATAATGAGCTGTCCTGTATGCATATACCCTATGTGACATAATGAGCTGTCCTGTGTGCATATACCCTATGTGACATAATGAGATGCCCTACTGTATGTGCATATACCCTATGTGACATAATGAGATGTCCTATGTGCATATACCCTATGTGATGAAATGAGATGCCCTACTGTATGTGCATATACCCTATGTGACATATTGAGATGCTCTTGCCCTGTGTGACGTTAACCTTGATGTCTTTTCTCTTCTTATCGTTTTTCTCTCACCTACCTTCTTTCTCTCTCTATCTCTCTATCTCTCTATCTCTCTCTTGCTCTCTCGCTCTCTCTCACTCTCTCTCTATCCCACTCTCTCTCCCTCCCTCTCTCTCTCTGTGGGAGCAGAACTCTCCTCTGGAGGTGGATGACGAGGGCTTTGTGATCAGAGCTGACGGAAATCAGAACGATATCCTTAAACTGTTACTCCATTACTCCTCTACTGTTAACGGCCGTTCACACCAAGAACGATAACTAAAACGATAACTAGAAACAAATATCGCTTTCGTTAATAGGAATGACGACATTCACACATAAACTATAACGATAACGACATGATGAACGATATCATTGGGGATCACTTTCATAGCGATTTTGAGAACGACAAAAAGCTAACGACCAATCAGAAGAACCCATGACATGTTAGCCATCATCACATTTATTAACACAAGGAGAGACTTTATTGGTGGTCAGTGTGAACACTTTTATCATAATGGTTATAGTTCTCGTTATAGTTCTTGGTGTGAATGGCCCTTTGCTCCTCTCCTCCTCTCCTCTCCTCCTCCTCTCCTCTCCTCCTCTCCTCTGCTCCTCTCCTCCTCTCCTCTCCTCTCCTCCTCTGCTCCTCCTCTGCTCCTCTCCTCTACTCTGCTCCTCTGCTCCTCTACTCCTCTGCTCCTCCTCTCCTTTCCTCCTCCTCTGCTCCTCTCCTCTGCTCCTCTGCTCCTCTCCTCCTCTACTCCTCCTCCCCTCCTCCTCTTCTCCTCTGCTCCTCTGCTCCTCTCCTCCTCCTCTGCTCCTCTCCTCTCTTCCTCCTCTCCTCTACTCCTCTGCTCCTCTACTCTGTTAGTCCTTTAGGAGAACCGGACCAGAGAGCCCTTTCACACAGTGGTGTTGTGTGAGAAACTGGACTCTGGTGATCTGAGGGTCACAAGACGCGTTGACCAGGTTAAGAACAGTTGGACGCGTCACAAGACCGTTTAAACGTTGACCTGGCCGTCCTGGCCAAATGATTTAACCTCGTTTAAAATGAGGGATTTTCAAAATGTTCAGCTCAGAGGGCATTGCATGTAGAACCGGATTTGAAACTACAGTAGGCCTTAACTCAGGTTCATCCACAATTTTGATGAACTTGGGAAAAAGAAAGTTGTTGTTTTTCTGTAGACCGTAAAACGTGTTTTTTAAAGTTCCATAAGAACTCCCGAGGGGACTGTAGTGGAGCTGAGCGGAAGAGAGGCTGACGGTGAGGAGCGTGGCAGAGCGATGAGAGAGCAGTGTGTGTGTGTGTGTGTGTGTGTGTGTGTGTGTGTGTGTGTGTGTGTGTGTGTGGCGGAGCGATGAGAGAGCAGTGTGTGTGTGTGTGTGTGTGTGTGTGTGTGTGTGTGTGTGTGTGTGTGTGTGTGTGTGTGTGTGTGTGTGTGTGTGTGTGTGTGTGTGTGTGTGTGTGTGTGTGTGTGTGTGCGCGTGTGCGTGTGCGTGTGCGTGTGCGTGTGCGTGTGCGTGTGCGTGTGCGTGTGTGGCGATGAGAGAGCAGAACGGAGCCTTTACGGTGGGGTGCACGCCCTCCCGCTTCCTGCCTTTGTTCAGTTTCTGGCCAATCAGCAGACTTTTGGGGTGCTTGTCAAAGATAGCCCACTCCGATAAACTATTACTTGCCCATAGCTACGCCAGCATGCACAACACTTCTGCTGACCATGCTTGCCTGTACACACGCACGCGGACATACACACACAGTGACAGAAAAATATGAGGCTGTAGGAACAGCACTGCTAGACACAGTGCTAGACATTACATGTATTTTTATTGAACAAGATGGGGAAAAAAGATGATTTGCAGTTTGCAGCTACTGTATGCAGTGTAGTACAGTATGTAACACCAGACCCTAATCTCTGGGTTGGTTTAGCATGGGGCTGGAGGTGGTGGTGGTGGTGGTGGTGGTGGTGGTAGGATAGGGAAATATATTGATGCAATGCATTAGAGATGTCAGGAAGATCAGGATACAATATGATCACTGTATGAGTAACCTCAGCGTGTAGCCCTGCGTAACCTCAGTGTGTAGCCCTGCTGGTCTCGGCTAGTGCTCCTGTGTAACCGTGTAGCCCTGCTGGTCTCGGCTAGTGTTCTTGTGTAACCTCAGTGTGTAGCCCTGCTGGTCTCGGCTAGTGCTCCTGTGTAACCGTGTAGCCCTGCTGGTCTCGGCTAGTGTTCTTGTGTAACCTCAGTGTGTAGCCCTGCTGGTCTCGGCTAGTGCTCCTGTGTAACCTCAGTGTGTAGCCCTGCGTAACCTCAGCGTGTAGCCCTGCTGGTCTCGGCTAGTGCTTTTATCCTGTGTAACCTCAGTGTGTAGCCCTGCTGGTCTCGGCTAGTGCTCCTGTGTAACCGTGTAGCCCTGCTGGTCTCGGCTAGTGTTCTTGTGTAACCTCAGTGTGTAGCCCTGCTGGTCTCGGCTAGTGCTCCTGTGTAACCTCAGTGTGTAGCCCTGCGTAACCTCAGCGTGTAGCCCTGCTGGTCTCGGCTAGTGCTTTTATCCTGTGTAACCTCAGTGTGTAGCCCTGCTGGTCTTGGCTAGTGCTCCTGTGTAACCTCAGTGTGTAGCCCTGCTGGTCTTGGCTAGTGCTTCTGTGTAACCTCAGTGTGTAGCCCTGCTGATCTTGGCTAGTGCTCCTGTGTAACCTCAGTGTGTAGCCCTGCGTAACCTCAGTGTGTAGTCCTGCTGGTCTCGGTTAGTGCTCCTGTGTAACCTCAGTGTGTAGCCCTGCTGGCCTTGGCTAGTGCTCCTGTGTAACCTCAGTGTGTAGTCCTGCGTAACCTCAGTGTGTAGTCCTGCGTAACCTCGGTGTGTAGCCCTGCTGGTCTCGGCTAGTGCTCCTGCGTAACCGTGTAGCCCTGCTGGTGCTGGCTAGTGCTGTTGTCCTTGACTCTAAGTCCTGAACGCTGCGCTGATGAGAAGGAAACCAACTTCTACTCCAGCGACTCGGACTTTGACGACGACGAGCCCAAGAAGTTCCACATCCAGATCCGGCCGGTGGCCAGCGGTAGCCGTGGCAACACAGCAGCCCACGAACTGGAGCTCAAGGCCACGGTGGGGGCGCTGTCTCTGCCCCCCAACACTGGGGTACGTTACACACACACACACACACACACACAC
>NC_085008.1:2078322-2098322 GCF_963854185.1 Sardina pilchardus
GGGCCGGCGCCGGTCACTCGCCCTGCGTTCCGCCCGAGCTGGACAGCGGCGGCGGAGGAGGAGGAGGAGGAGGAGGAGGAGGAGGAGGAGGAGGAGGAGGGGGCAGTGCCTTCAGCTTCCCGCCGTTCTCGCGGTCGCAGGCGCTGCCGGACGTGGAGGCGACGGTGTGGAACTGCAAGCACGTCCCGCAGGACGACCCCTTCCTGGCCGCGTTTGAGCGCCCGGCCCACCAGGAGGCGCTAGCGCCCCCACAGCAGGACGCCTGGGCCCCCGCCCCTCACCCCCACCCCCACCCCCACCCACACGCCTCCCGAAAGAGCCGCGGCTCCGACCCTTTCTCAGTCCCCCTCAACAAGGACAGCACCAAGACTCTTCCTCCCCCTTCCTCTTCCTCCTCCGCCCGCAAGGACAGGAAACGAGACCGCAGTGTCCCGCCCCCTCTGGAGTCTCCATTGGACAATCCCTTCGCCATCACCATGATTGGCAGCCCCACTCACCAGGCATCTCTAGCGGCAGCGGCTGCATCAGCCCACGGCATCAGTAAGCCCCCATCCGCCCACCCCTCTACTGCCCACTCTATTGCCACCCACCCCCCTGCTGCCCACCCCTCTATTGCCCACTCTATTGCCACCCACCCCTCTACTGCCACCCACCCCTCTATTGCCCACTCTATTGCCACCCACCCCTCTACTGCCCACTCTACTGCCACCCACCCCTCTACTGCCCACTCTATTGCCACCCACCCCTCTACTGCCCACTCTATTGCCACCCACCCCTCTACTGTCCACTCTATTGCCACTCACCCCTCCACTGCCCACTCTATTGCTACTCACCCCTCTACTGTCCACTCTATTGCCACCCACCCCTCCAGTGCCCACTCTATTGCTACTCACCCTTCTACTACCCACACCTCCAGCACCCACCCTTCTACCACCCACTCTATTGCCACCCACCCCTCCGCTGCTCACTCCTCTAGTGCCCCCCTGCCCAAAGCCCCCAGTGCCCCCAACCCCTGCCACTCCAAGAAGGATCTGCAGCACTGGGGCTCGGTGCACAGCAACCCCTTCAGTGGCCCACAGGGGGCGCCAGGAGGTCCAGAGGGCAACAGGGGGGCCAAGCAGCGAGGGGCCGGCGAGGAGGAGCCGCGCCGCAACGGGCCGCCGCTCACACGGCATTCTGGGCCGCAGGAGGACCTGTGCTTCTCCACGGACAAGGACCAGGACTGCCTGGACATGAGCCCCCAGCCCGCACGCAGCCGCATCCCCCACGCAGGTACACAGCACACCCTGCTGACCAGCCCGGGAACTGCACCGCGCCTCTCAGTCTCTGCAGAATGATAGGAAAGCCTTTATTTGTGTGAGGTATCAGTTACGCCCAAGGGTGTGTGTGTCGGTTAACGGAACAGGTGTGGTCTGGTGTATGATCCAAAAATGGCTATCTTACATGCTCTAAAAATCACTGCACCGCTGACCAAGAAAAGCGAAAGGTGCATATCAAGCTCACACGATCACGAGATGTAGGCAGCCCTTAGCAACAAGTCCCCAACGACTCATCTGCAGGATAAATATCCTTACAATTTTCATTCAGTCACTCGAGCATTATTGGAGCACTAATAATCTGAGCGTTATTATTAGTGTTGGTTTTTTTTTCAGGCAGTTTTCGATTGTAACCCTTAAAGGAACACTTCACCGTTTTTTCATATTAAATACGTTATTCTCTTAACTAGGACGAGTTGATACATACCTCTTGTATGCATTGATTAGGAGTGGACCCTAATGAATGCATTGGGTTAGCTAAATGCTACCAAAGTTGCGCCGCGCGCCAGAGCCAGTGAGTGCACGCATTGAAACGTGAGAGGTATGTATCAACTCGTCTTAATTAAGGGAATAGCATAGTTTAATATGGAAAAATGGTGAAGTGTTGCTTTAATAGTGAAAGTAAGTTATGGTAGAACTGTTTGGTCTATACTCTGCTAGTCACACACAGGTTTTAGTACAGCAAGGTTTAGTGGAATCCCTGTGTTGAATACAATGTCTCATGTGCAAGCAGATTTCTTCAAATGCGCTGACTGTCAAAATAGCAACATGCTGTTCGATGCTGCGCTGCTGGCTCTCAAGGGGAATGACCGATGCCACGTTCACACCCATGATGACTGATGAAGCAGAATGAGAACAACCCTTTTGACCAATGCGCCTGGCCTCTGATCACAAAATCACTGTTAAATTAGCAAATGTGGACTGGACACACCTTAAAACCCTTCTCTCTCTCTCTTTCTCTGTCTGTCTGTCTGTCTGTCTCTCTCTCTCTCTCTCTCTCTCTCTCTCTCTCTCTCTCTCTCTCTCCCCCCCTCTCTCTCTCTCTCCCCCCTCTCCCCCCCCCCCCTCTCTCTCTCTCTCTCCCTCTCCCTCTCTCCCCCTCCCTCTCTCTCTCTCAGTGTCCCAGCACAGTTTCAGACAGGACAGTTCTGAGCTGTTGGTGGCGGCGCCTCCTCATCGCGTCCGATCCAAGAGGACGTCTGGCCAGCTGGGAGGGTGTGAGCGTGTGAGTAGGACTGCCCCCACCCTACACTGCCCCCACCCTGCACTGCCTCCACCCTACACTGCCCCACCCCACCCTACACTGCCCCACCCTACACTGCCCTGCCCCCACCCTACACTGCCCCCACCCTGCACTGCCTCCACCCTACACTGCCCCACCCTGCACTGCCTCCACCCTACACTGCCCCACCCTACACTGCCCTGCCCCCACCCTGCACTGCCCCACCCTGCACTGCCTCCACCCTACACTGCCCCACCCTGCACTGCCTCCACCCTACACTGCCCCACCCTACACTGCCCTGCCCCCACCCTGCACTGCCCCACCCTGCACTGCCTCCACCCTACACTGCCCCACCCTGCACTGCCTCCACCCTACACTGCCCCCACCCCACCCTGCACTGCCCCCACCCCACCCTGCACTGCCTCCACCCTACACTGCCCCACCCTGCACTGCCCCCACCCTGCACTGCCCCCACCCCACCCTGCACTGCCCCCACCCTACACTGCCCCCACCCCACCCTGCACTGCCCCCACCCTGCACTGCCCCCACCCCACCCTGCACTGCCCCCACCCTGCACTGCCCCCACCCTACACTGCACTGCCCCCACCCTACACTGCCCCACCCCACCCTGCACTGCCCCCACCCTGCACTGCCCCCACCCTGCACTGCCCCCACCCCACCCTACACTGCCCCCACCCTGCACTGCCCCCACCCCACCCTGCACTGCCCCCACCCCACCCTACACTGCCCCCACCCTGCACTGCCTCCACCCTACACTGCCCCCACCCTGCACTGCCCCCACCCTGCACTGCCCCCACCCCACCCTGCACTGCCCCCACCCTGCACATCAGCTAGCGTCTAATACCCCCACCCTGCACTACCCCCACCCCACCCTACACTGCCCCACCCTGCACATCAGCTAGCGTCTACTACCCCCACCTTACACAGCCACTTGCATCTAATACCACCCGATACAGCCGCTAGCCTCTAATACCCCCACCCTACATAGCAGCTAGCATCTAATACCCCCACCCTACACATCAGCTAGCGTCTAATACCCCAACAGCCACTAGCATCTAATACCCCCACCCTACACAGCCGCTAGTGTCTGCCATACTACCACCAGCAGCTTGCCATTCTACTGCCCCAGCACAGTCCTGCAACACTTAACACTTTCACTCCATTCTACTGCCCCAGCACAGTCCTGCAACACTTAACACTGTCACTCCATTCTACTGCCCCAGCACAGTCTTGCAACACTTAACACTTACACTCCATTCTACTGCCCCAGCACAGTCCTGCAACACTTAACACTTTCACTCCATTCTACTGCCCCAGCACAGTCCTGCAACACTTAACGCTTTCACTCCATTCTACTGCCCCAGCACAGTCCTGCAACACTTAACACTTTCACTCCATTCTACTGCCCCAGCACAGTCCTGCAACACTTAACACTTTCACTCCACTCTACTGCCCCAGCACAGTCCTGCAACACTTAACACTTTCACTCCACTCTACTGCCCCAGCACAGTCCTGCAACACTTAACACTTACACTCCATTCTACTGCCCCAGCACAGTCCTGCAACACTTAACACTTACACTCCATTCTACTGCCCCAGCACAGTCCTGCAACACTTTCACTCCTGCACATGATCCAGCATGTTCCTACTGTGCTCAACGTGTGTTGCTCGTGGGTGCTAACGTGTGTGTCGAAGCTAAAGTATATGTTCTCCTTCCTGTGTGTTAGTGTGTGTGTGTCGGTTGTGTGTGCTAACTTTTGTGTGTGTGTGTGTGTGTGTGTGTGTGTGTGTGTGTGTGTGTGTGTGTGTGTGTGTGTGTGAGTGCTAATGTGTGTGTGGGTGCTAACGTGTGTGTATTCCTCCAGTCCAGGTCGCTCTGCTCCTCCCCCCTGCCTGACCCCTCCCCCACCCTCACCTCCTCCTCCTCCTCCAGCCCCAGCGAATGGGGGGGCCAGACCAGGGCACCCAGCCCCGCCAGAGGTGAGAGAGATGCGCACACACACACACACACACACACACACACATATATAGTATATACACACACACACACACACACACTCTCACACACACACACACTCACACACACACACATATATAGTATATACACACACACATACGGTATACACACACACACACACACACACACACACATATATAGTATATACACACACACATACGGTATACACACACACACACACACACACACATATATAGTATATACACACATACATACGGTACACACACACACACACACACACACACACACATATATTCATGCATTCACATACACATGTATATAAACATACAAACTCTCAGAAATATACTTACTGATTCTATAGCGATGTTGATGACCCTGTTCCTCGGTAACATTGGCACTTCATGACTCTTCATGACTGTCTCGCCCCCCCTCCTCCCCACTGTGGTCCGTCCCCCTGCCCCCCCCCCCCCCCCTGCTGTGGTCAGTTGGTTTGTCCCGGGGGCCCAGTCCCATCTCCATCAGCACGCAGGAGGCCTGGCCCGTCGCCGCGGCGATCACAGAATACATCAACGCCTACTTCAAAGGAGGACAGCACAACCGGTCAGCATACACACACACACACACACACACACACACAACTGTAGTAATGAATGCAGACTACCTCAACACTACCAATGGAGTTAGCCTACTTTGAAGTTAGACACACACACACACACACACACTCTTAGCAGCGGTCACTGAGTGCATTCAAATCAGCTCAGCATAAGTTCCACTGTTCTATCAGTTTGATCTGTCTGTGTGTGTGTGTGTGTGTGTGTGTGTGTGTGTGTGGTGTGCAGTTGTCTGGTGAAGATCACAGGGGACCTGACCATGTCCTTCCCTGCGGGCATCACGCGGGTGCTGACGGCCAACCCCAACGCCCCCATCCTGAGCTTCCGCCTGCTCAACATCTCACGCCTCGACCACTTCCTGCCCAACCAGAAGCTCCTCTACAGGTGAGACACACACACACACACACACAATTCTGTACCGTCCAATGTTTGCCTGTCTAAAAGTACACTTGCAGATATAAGGCTGTCATAGTTCAAAGGTCAAAGTTTAAAAGCTAGTCCGAGGATTCCTGTAACAGCATGAGTGAGTGTCCTGCGACCACACGGTAAGTCCTCTGTGGTTCTGTAGAGCACACGGTAAGTCCTCTGTGGTTCTGTAGAGCACACGGTAAGTCCTCTGTGGTTCTGTAGAACACACGGTAAGTCCTCTGTGGTTCTGTAGAACACACGGTAAGTCCTCTGTGGTTCTGTAGAACACACGGTAAGTCATCTGTGGTTCTGTAGAACACACGGTAAGTCCTCTGTGGTTCTGTAGAACACATTTTTATTTATTGAGCTATTGGGCTGATGTGACAAGTACATTTCCCATTTGGGGGATTTGATAAAGACTTATCTTATCTTAAATGCTCCGTGCAGGTGTGCTGGTTTTGTAAGGGAGAGTGTGTGTGCGCCTGTGTTCATCTCTGTGTGTGTGTCTCCGTGTCCCTCTCCACCAGTGACCCCTCCCAGAGTGTGTGTGTTAACCTCAGTGTGTGTGTGTGTGTCCCTCCACCAGTGACCCCTCCCAGAGTGACCCCGACTTCAGGGACTTGTGGTTCAACATGCAGGCCTTGACCTTTCACCTCCAGAAGGAGGCGGAGCTAAACCCTCAGGCCTCCTACTACAACGTGGGCCTCCTCAAGTACCAGGTGAGCAGACCGACAGGTGTGTTGAAGTGTGTTGAAGCAGGACAGACAGGTGTGTTAAAGTGTGTTGAAGCAAGATCGACAGGTGTGTTAACATGTGTTGAAGCAAGATCGACAGGTGTGTTGACGTGTGTTGAAGCAGGACCGACAGGTGTGTTAAAGTGTGTTGAATCAGGACAGACAGGTGTGTTAACGTGTGTTGAAGCAGGACCGACAGGTGTGTTAACGTGTGTTGAAGCAAGACCGACAGGTGTGTTAACGTGTGTTGAAGCAGAACCGACAGGTGTGTTGAAGCAGGACAGACAGGTGTGTTAATGTGTGTTGAAGGTGTGGGTATAGTTGAGGTCCACAGGTGTGTTAGTTTGTTTGGAGTGTTTGTTAGACGTCACGTTGGCACAAACATGTACTCTTACCGGAGTGTGTGTTCAGCTGTAGTTTCCCATCCGTGTGTTGTAAATAGGTCCGAGTGCTTAGTGGGGCTGTGGGAACAGAACACGGTGATCTCATATTAAACAGGCAAATA
This sequence comes from Sardina pilchardus, assembly GCF_963854185.1. NCBI lineage: Eukaryota > Metazoa > Chordata > Actinopteri > Clupeiformes > Clupeidae > Sardina > Sardina pilchardus. The sequence continues at coordinate 2,085,118 of NC_085008.1, forward strand.
TTCATACAGTTCATGTTCTCACTGAAGTGGCTATTGAGAGCAAATTGAGGTGTAAGGTGATTGGCCAGGCCAAGTGAGCCTTTGATGTGATTGGTCCATCAGGTGTCGTCTCAGGACCCTGGCCGCGCCCCCCTGCTCCTGTCGGCGGAGTGCCAACGCAGCGGCACGGTGACCCGCATCTCCCTCGACTACCACTGTTGCCCGGCAACCGCACCCTCCACCCAGCTCACCGCCGTGCAGGTGCTGCTGCCTCTGGACCACACGGCCACCGACCTGCAGTGCCAACCGGCCGCCACCTGGTGAGCACACACACACACACACACACACACACACACACACACACACACGGCCACCGACCTGCAGTGCCAACCTGCTGCCACCTGGTGAGCACACACACACACACACACACACACACACACACACACACACACACACACACACACACACACACACACACACGGCCACCGACCTGCAGTGCCAACCGGCCGCCACCTGGTGAGCACACACACACACACACACACACACGGCCACCGACCTGCAGTGCCAACCCGCCGCCACCTGGTGAGTCACACACACACACACACACACACACACACACATCAACTTGTAGTACCAACTGGCCACAACCTGGTGAGTTACACGGATACACACACACTCACACACGCACACTCTCTTATTCACACAGACCTACCACGTCCTTAATGCCCCATGCATATTGAGTATTGCACTGGATAGGTTGAGTATTGAGTATTGCACTGGATAGGTTTGGTTGGAGTAGTCAGGAGCTCAGTTAAAACAGGATGTTGCATTGGCCGGGAATCGAACCCGGGCCTCCCGCGTGGCAGGCGAGAATTCTACCACTGAACCACCAATGCGTACGTGGAGGGAAAACTGGGGCCTGGAAGAACGAGCGCCGCCGCTGCAGGGGAATTCTGCACATTCTTGTGGGTAACTTTAACCACTAGAGGGCGCTAGAACAGCAGGCTGGTCAGAGCGTAACACATTTACTGCATTTTCCCCCATCCATGAATTAGTGAACACACACAGCACTCCGTGAACACACAGTGAGGTGAAGCACACACACTAACCCGGAGGAGTGAGCTGCCTGCTACAGAGGCGCTCGGGGAGCAATGAGGGGCGAGGTGTCTTGCTCAGGTGTGTGTGTGTGTGTGTGTGTGTGTGTGTGTGTGTGTGTTTGTGTGTGTGTGTGTGTGTGTGTGTGGTGCCTTGCTCAGGGGCACTTCATGAAGCGTAGACAACCCACAGCTGAGAGGCAGACAGGTAGATCCACATGGTGGGGTAACACACAGACAGGTAGATCCACACAGTGAGGTGAAGCACACACAGACCTGCAGTCAACTTGCTGCATCTTGGTGAGAGCGTAACGCAGATACACACATGTCACAGACAGACCTGCAGTGCCAACACACCTCGTCCTGAATGCCACGTGGATATCGAGTAGCTTTGGAGAACTCACTTGCCACAAGCAAGTAGTCAGTCATGGTAGTCAGGTAGTCAGGAGCTCAGTTAAAACAGGATGTTGCATTGGCCGGGAATCGAACCCGGGCCTCCCGCGTGGCAGGCGAGAATTCTACCACTGAACCACCAATGCGTACATGGAGGGAAAACTGAGGCCCTGGAAGATTGACCGCCGCCACTGCAAGGGAATTCTGTGCATTCTTCTGGGAAACTTTAACCACTAGAGGGCGCTAGAACAGCAGGCTGGTCAGACCGTAACACAGATACACACTTCAGTCAGTAAATCAGTAAATCAGGTTTGCATGGCCCAGTAAACTTGCATATACATAGGGTGCCTCTCATGCAGCGTTTATACGTCCTCCCTCGCTCCTCGATGCCTCGATCCTCACTGATCTACATAAGGAATGATGGGGGGGGGGGGGAACAATGGGATAGTCTATCCAGTGTTAGTTATAGATCAGTGGGAACGCCCCTCAAGGATCGAGGATCGAGGAGGCATGTTGAGAGGCACCCATAGTGTGGTCTCTGCATTTACCCCATCCGTGAATTAGTGAACACACACAGCACTCCGTGAACTCACAGTGAGGTGAAGCACACACTGACCTGCAGAGCCAACTTGCTGCATCTTGTTGAGAGCTTAACGCAGATACACACAAGACACAGACAGACCTGCAGTGCCAACACACCTTGTCCTGAATGCCACGTGGATATGGAGTAGCTTTGGAGAACTCACTTGCCACAAGCAAATGTTATGTTTTGGTAGTCAGTCACGGTAGTCAGGAGCTCAGTTAAAACAGGAAGTTGCATTGGCCGGGAATCGAACCCGGGCCTCCCGCGTGGCAGGCGAGAATTCTACCACTGAACCACCAATGCGTACTGGGAGGGAAAACTGGGGCCTGGAAGAACGACCGCCGCAGCTGCAGGGGAATTCTGCGCATTCTTCTGGGAAACTTTAACCACTAGAGGGCGCTAGAACAGCAGGAGCTTTAAGGAGCTTCAGCACACAGCACTGACCAGATGTAGACGCGTAACTCAGATCCACACATCATGGGTACGCAGGCAGACAGACAGACACGTAGACACGTAGACACGCAGACACGCAGACAGGCAGACAGACAGACAGACAGAGACACAGACAGGCCTGCAGTGGCAACTTGCTGCTTCCTGGTGACACACAGACAGATATACACGTCAGACAGACAGACAGAATCATCCCACTGCAACCTGGTGAGACAGACAGATACAGACAGACAGACAAACAGACAGACCTGCAGCGCCCCCCTGTGGATGAGGTGTGTGATGTGGAAGTGTACTGCTGTCTCTTCTACAAACCCAAATCAGAGGAAGTTGGGACGTTGTGTGAACTGCAAATAAAAACAGAATGTGAATGCAAATAAACCCATATTTAGCTGCAAAAAGGACATCGACAACATCTCGAATGTTGAGAATTACAAGTTTGACTATTATGTTCATTTTGATTGTCTTTTCGAAAAATGTTGGGAGGGGGCAAATGCTTGAATAAGGTGTGTAACGATAAAGACAACAAAAGGAGGAGTATTTCACTTCTAATTAGCGGAACTGGCACCATGATTGGGTGTTAAAAAAGAGCATCCCAGAGAGTCTCTCAGGAGTGAAGATGTGTGTGTGTGTGTGTGTGTGTGTGTGTGTGTGAGAGAAGGTATTCATTCATCACGCTATGTAAACCTGTGTGGGCAAATGATGAATCAATATCAGTATAATCCTTCTTAACATGAAATAATGAAGAATTTGGGGAGTTCATCATCTATTCATGGGTTTCATCTGGTCCCTTTCCACAGGTGTATGAAATCAAGCACCTAGATTATGAATGCAGAGTGGTTGATTAATGCACCTGTGGAAAGGGACCTGATGAGACCCATGAATATGAATAGTGCATACTATCATTCAAATCCAAGACTGTTGAGCAACTGAAATCCTATATCGGGCAAGAATGAGACAACAGTCAAATTTGTTATTTTCAACATTTGATATGCGGTCTATGTCCTTTTTGCAGCTAAGTATGGGTTTATGTGGTTTGTATATTATCACATTCTGTTTTTATTTGCGTTTTATGCGACGTCCAAACCTTTCCTTGAGTTGTTCAGTGCATGCCCCGTTTCAGACAACACACTTTTAACAAACTCAAACAGATTGCTGTATGCTGTAACATATCAGACATTAACATGGCAAATGGAGTTCCAACAAGTCTCTCAGTACTTGTGCGTCTTGTCTGTTGCCAACACACCACGTCCTTAATGCCCCATGCATATCGAGTAGTGCATTGGATAGCAGTTGCCACAAGCGTGTGGTTTGGTTTGGAGTAGTCAGGAGGCCAGTTAAAACAGGAAGTTGCATTGGCCGGGAATCGAACCCGGGCCTCCCGCGTGGCAGGCGAGAATTCTACCACTGAACCACCAATGCGTACTGGGAGAGAAAACGGGGGAGGGAGAACGAGCGCCGCAGCTGCGGGGAATTCTGTGCATTCTTCTGGGTAACTTCAACCACTAGAGGGCGCTAGAACAGCAGGAGTTTCAGCACACAGGGCTACCGTGCCCTCTGGTGGATGAGTTGAGTAAGTGCACTGCTCTGCTCACTGCAGTGCCAGCAACACACCCCAGCAGAGTCACATCAAGCCACCGCTGTCTGCAGCAACAGCTCAGGTGTGAACATCACAAATGGAGCTCCACCTCATCTCAGTGCATTGGTCTGTGTAGAGCTCTGAAGATGTTTTCCTAAAATATAATAATGCTGCAAACACTATGGCACTGAATCAGCACTAACAGAGAAGAAGCACAAGCATACAGAGGTAGTCAGAAGGTCTTCTTAATGTGATCATCTCCATCAAACAGCACGAGACAGCATCATGTGATGACCGTGACCACAGATATTGAGTAGGCGTTGGCTAAATCAGTTGCCACAAGCATATGGTTTGGTCCAGAATAGTCAGGAGGCCAGTTAAAACAGGATGTTGCATTGGCCGGGAATCGAACCCGGGCCTCCCGCGTGGCAGGCGAGAATTCTACCACTGAACCACCAATGCGTACGTGGAGGGAAAATTGAGGCCCTGTAAGATTGACGGCCACAGCTGCAGGAGAATTCCGTGCATTCTTCTGGTATAACTTTGGCCTGTAGAGGGCGCTGGAACAGCAGGAGTCTCAGCACAGAGACACTGCGCTGATGGGATAGATAGCATAGCACAGGCAGACAGACTGACCAGTGTTGCCATAGTCCGCTTATTATGAGCCACTTGGGCTTGTTTTTTTGTGAAGTTGCGGGTTGAGGTTTTGGGGGCGTGTATTTTATGTAGTCGCCTCTTTTGGGCTTGCTTTGTGTTTGTTGTTTCTGCGTAGAACCCACGCAGCGTCTGCATGTACACAGAGGGCATTTTAAATGTATGCCTCTGCGTCAACTCTACGCTGTAACTGTAGGCTCCTCTAACATGACCGCCCCAGAAATGTAGCGTCAGGGGTTCGGGGAGGGCATGCTACTTGGGTCGCTTCTTTAGGGCTTATTTCAGAGACCTGTTGCTTATTTTTGCTCACGTTACCTGGCAACACTGGGACTGACCTGCAGTGGCAACCTGCTGCATCCTGGTGAGGCAGACAGACGCCTACTCAGGAGAACAGCAAGAAAGCAGCTTATGCTGGTAGCTGGTTTTAGCTGGGCTGCTGCTTTTCTTATAGCTATGGCTGGTCTATGCTGGTGTAGCTGGTTAGGACACCAGGTGGACATGCTGGCGTGACTATCTGAGGAAGCTGGTCATGCTGGTGTGGGACACAGCTGGTGTAAGCTGGTCATGCTGGTGTGGGATACAGCTGGTGTAAGCTTGTCATGCTGGTGTGGGATACAGCTGGTGTAAGATGGTCAAGCTGATTTGCTAGAATGGCCAACATTAGCTGGCATGGCCAGTATAAACCAGCAATGTAGACCAGCAACACCAGCTAAAATGACCAGCTTGAGGTGGTACGACAAGCAAAACCAGCTGAATTACCATCGTAATGTCAGTGTCAACACAGCATGTCCTAAATGCCACATGGATATCGAGTAGGCTTTGAAGAAATCACTTGCCACTGGTTTGGTAGTCAGTCATAGTAGTCAGGAGGCCAGTTAAAACAGGATGTTGCATTGGCCGGGAATCGAACCCGGGCCTCCCGCGTGGCAGGCGAGAATTCTACCACTGAACCACCAATGCGTACAGGGAGAGAAAATTGAGGCCCTGGAAGATTGACGGCCGCAGCTGCAGGAGAATTCCGTGCATTCTTCTAGTTTCACTGTGGCCTATAGAGGGCGCTGGAACAGTCTCAGCACAGAGACACTGCGCTGATGTGATAGATAGCAAGCAGACAGACTGACCAGTGTTGCCATAGTCCGCTTATTATAAGCTTGTCTTTTTGTGGAGTTGCAGGTTGAGGTTTTGGGGGCGTGTATTTTATGTAGTCGCTTCTTTTGGGCTTGATTTGTTGTTTCTGCGTAGAATCCATGCAGCGTCTGCATGTACACAGAGGGCATTTAAAACCTACAGTATGCCTCTGCGTCAACTCTACGCTGTAACTATAGGCTCCTCTACCATGACCGCCCCAGAAATGTAACGTCAGGGGTTCGGGGAGGGCATGCTACTTGGGTCGCTTCTTTAGGGCTTATTTCAGAGACCCAGTTGCTTATTTTTGCTCACGTGACCTAGCTCTGTGCAGGCCAGTCAAGTTCATCCACACCAAACTCTGAGATCCATGTCTTTATGGACCTTGCTTTGTGAAATGGTACACAGTCATGTTGGAACAGGAAGTGGCCAGCCAAACTGTTCCCACAAAGTTGGGAGCATGGAATTGTCCAAAATCTATTAGTTAATATTGTAGCATTCAGAGTTCCTTTCACTGGAACTAGGGGGCCAAGCTCAGCTCAGGGACGGCCCCTTCCTGCTCCAACATGACTGCACCAGTGCACAAAGCAAGGTCCATAATGACAGAGTTGTGTGTGGGTGAACTTGACTGGCCAACACAGAGTCCTGACCTCAACCCAGCTGAACAGCTTTGGGATGAATTAGAGCGGAAACTGAGAGCCAGTCTCCTCGTCCAACATCAGTGTGTGACCTCACAAATGCGCTTCTGGAAGAATGAAGCTGTTATAGCTGCAAAAGGTGGACTGAAGTCATATTAAACTCTATGGATTTAGAATAGGGTGTCACTTAAAGTTCATATGCGAGTCAAGGCAGGTGACTCAATACTTTTGGCAATATAGTGTATATATTGCAGCTGGTGAGACAGACATAGATCTAGACCAGACAGACATGCAGTGCCCCCTGGTGGTTGGGGAAATGTACTGCTCTCTTCACTACAGTGCTCTACAGACCCATTTCAGACTCACACACCCCAACTGACACAAGCAGACAATGGGCTTTATGCCGCATCTCAGGAGGCTAAACCGGAAAACAGGTCTCATCACATCCTTTTGTCAAGTGATGATTCTGACACGTAGACCGTATATACGCTGACACGTAGCCCGTATACGATGACACGTAGCCCGTATAAATAAGTGTGTATAGGTGTATTCGCTGTATTTTAAATAGTGGTTTCTGTTTCAACCACTGATTTGAGTTGATTACTCAAATCAGTGTTGATGGTTAAAATGATCGTCATAATATGCTTTTGTACAAAATATTAACATACAGACAATGAAACAGAATTTTAAAAGCAGGTTCACAGTTTGCAGATCGATTGCAGTCAGAATCAGTGTCACTGCTCAACGGGCGGAGGTGATTAGGCCTGTTTTCCGCTTCAGCTCTTCTGATCTAAACCACGTTGTCTGCAGGGACGTCTCAGTCTACGTGTCTGTGGAGCGGCTTGGATCCCAGTTAAAACAGGATGTTGCATTGGCCGGGAATCGAACCCGGGCCTCCCGCGTGGCAGGCGAGAATTCTACCACTGAACCACCAATGCGTATTTAAAGGGGAAATGGAGGGCCCTGAAGAACGACCGCCCCCGCTGCAGGGGAATGCTGTGCATTCTTCTGGTATAACTTTGGCCAGCAGAGGGCGCTAGAATAGCAGGAGTTTCACCACAGACACACTGCCCTGACCAGATGCAGATATTCAGCATGTTCATGCTCACACATATATATACAAACTAGATCAAAATGAGAATTTTACATACTCACATATATACAAACTAGATCAAAATGAGAATTTTACATACTCACATATATATACGAATTAGATCAAAATGAGAATTTGACTTTAATTGAATTTTAAGTAAAAGTTAATGATTATGATAAATAGACACACTCATGATCATAGGGCACATGCGTCTTCAGTCATCATCATTAGATGCAGCCTCAGGTCCAGTACATGGAGCAGGTCTTCTGATTACAACACACTAGTGAAGTGGGAAGAGTAGTGTGAGTGTGCAACCCCTCATCCCATGGGAATAGTGCTGTATGGTGAACAGAGCTGTGACTGCACATCTTATCCTTGCTGTGCAATACCACACTATCTTAATGTTCTAATGTGTAGATTATATACTTCAGGTAATCGGTCAGATTTAGTGTTTTATGTGGTTATTGTTTGTTTATTCATGCCCAGGTAGTCATCTCCCACTCTAAAGAAGTAAAAGATTCTTGAACACTACGCGGCGGCTCGAAGATCATTGGTCGGTATATTGTACAATTAATTATGTAGTAAGTCATGGAAATTCAGGTATTTTGTCAGGGAAAACTTATGGAAAAGTCATGGAAAACTTATGGAAAAGTCATGGAATTTGACATTTGACTTGGAGTAGGAGCCCTGCACTCATTCATTCATTCAGCAACATTCCTCAACAGCACTTGTTGTTATTCTCCATACACATGCAAGCTCTTCACCTGCCTAGACTGGATTTTTAGCGTCTGCTAAGGCTGTGTTTTGAGAACAAAATCAGTGCAAATCTAGAACCATGGTTCCACAGACCGTGAGGGCCGGAGGGAACCCGTGGTACCCAGAGGGAGCACTCAGACCCACTCTGACTGAAGCGTGCGTGTGGGTGTGTGTGGGGGGGTGTGTGTGGGTGTGTGTGTGTGCTCCGTAGAGCTGACAGTAACATGACGCTAGACGCCAGCGCTGCTGTTTGAGAGAAAGTGTGTGTCTTTGAGAGAGAGAGAGAGAGAGAGAGAGAGAGAGAGAGAGAGAGAGAGAGAGAGAGAGAGAGAGAGAGAGAGAGAGAGAGAGAGAGAGAGAGAGAGAGAGAGAGAGAGAGAGAGAGAGAGAGAGAGAGAGAGAGAGTGTGTGTGTGTGTGTGTGTGTTTGAGAGAGAGAGAGAGAGAGAGTGCCGTGTGTGTAGTGAAGCTCCTGCTGTTCCAGCGCCCTCTGCTGGCCAAAGTTATACCAGAAGAATGCACGGAATTCCCCTGCAGCTGCAGCCGTCAATCTTCCTGGGCCTCAATTTTCCCTTCAAGTACGCATTGGTGGTTCAGTGGTAGAATTCTCGCCTGCCACGCGGGAGGCCCGGGTTCGATTCCCGGCCAATGCAACATCCTGTTTTAACCGGGATCCTACCGTAGTCCCCAATCCTCTCTTGCCCCAGTAGCTCTACCCTCGGCACCGATCAGAAGCCCTGGAAATGAGACAACCATGCAGTTGGGACTTGCGGCTTCTGTGTAGGACCACAGACTGCATTCTGTCCTATTTATTATCAGGATTGTTTTTAATAGTGTCGTGTTTAGTTTATCGTGTTTAATCATGCTTAGTTTAGTTAAAACTAATACTGTATGAATGGGAGATCTGACTACTTCACTGCCAATGCGCTTGCTAAATGTCTTTGATATAAAGATGCAGTCTGCGTTATCACATGACGATCATACGCACACCAGACATTGCTGCACAGTAAAACAATCATACCCAGGCTCATAGCTGAAGAGGCGGTAAAAAGTTGTTCAGCTCTTAGTCGTGCAGGCTCTGCTGCTTCTCGACCCCACGGCAACGGACTCGTCAGCTGCATCCTGATCAGCACAGACAGACAGACAGACAGACAGACAGACAGACCTCTAGTGCTAGCAGACAGACAGACAGACCTCTAGTACTAGCAGACAGGCAGACAGGGCTCTAGTACTAGCAGACAGACAGACAGGGCTCTAGTACTAGCAGACAGACAGACAGGGCTCCAGTACTAGCAGACAGACAGACAGGGCTCTAGTACTAGCAGACAGACAGACAGGGCTCCAGTACTAGCAGACAGACAGACAGACAGACAGACAGACAGGTCTTTATCACCAGGAGGAAGGCAGATGGGAATGCAGAGACGTGTCCGTGTGTCCGTGTGTAAAGACGTGTCCGTGTGTCCGTGTGTAAAGACGTGTCCGCGTGTAAAGACGTGTCCGTGTGTCCGTGTGTCCGTGTGCAAAGCCCCAGCCTGAGACCCTCCCTATGTCACTCTGGAACATGGGCTCTGATAGGTCGAGAGCAGATGACTGATGTCCAATCTGTCCTCACAGGAATGCCGAGGAGAGACGTCTGCTGTGGAAGTTGCCCAACCTCTCCCCAACCAATCACAGCAAAGGTACTGCCATGTTGAACACCTCACAATGCATTCAGCCCCCAACCAATCACAGCAAAGGTACTGCCATGTTGAACACCTCACAACGCATTCAGCCCCCAACCAACCAATCACAGCACAGGATACTGCCATGTTGAACACCTCACAACGCATTCAGCCCCCAACCAACCAATCACAGCACAGGATACTGCCATGTTTGCCACCTCGCAACACACACAGCCTCACCTGCAGATGTGGGAAAACCTGATTGTTGTTTTTAAAACTTAAAGAAGTTGTTTTTGAAATTTAAGGCAAACATGATGGCGCTAACCGCTAATGGCCTGACTTTTCTAGTGTTTTCTATCTGAGGCCTTTAAGCAAAGATCCTTGATTCCGCTTTAACCCTCTCTGCTTTATTAAGAGCCGGTTGGCCATGTTGAGGTGAGTTCAGCCCTGGCTCCTCTCCCATGGCATTGCCCGCTGACGGCTTGTCTCCTCTGGCATTGCCCGCTGACGGCTTGTCTCCTCTGGCATTGCCCGCTGACGGCTTGTCTCCTCTGGCATTGCCCGCTGACGGCTTGTCTCCTCTGGCATTGCCCGCTGACGGCTTGTCTCCCCTGGCATTGCCCGCTGACGGCTTCTCTCCCCTGGCGTAGGTTCTGGAACGCTGTGTGCCAGCTGGCAGTGCCTCGAGGCTCCGCGCGGACCTCCTCCCAGCCTGGCGCTGCAGTTTGTGGGCTGCGGGGCGTCCCTGTCGGGGCTGGACCTGGAGCTGGTGGGCACCCACTACCGCATGTCCCTGGTGAAGAAGAGGTTCGCCACAGGTGAGCTGCACCAATCACAAATCAGCTCTACAGGCGGGCTACGCCAATCAGAAATCAGCTCTACAGGTGGGCCAATTAGAAATCAATTCTACAGGCAGGCTACACCAATCAGAAATCAGATTTACAGGTTGCTCCAATTAGAAATCCCAGTTCTACAGGCTACACCAATCACGTAACTGAAGCGATCCGTTGGCGCAGCGTTTGCTGCAGCAGTTAGTGTCGACTATAGCCAACGGAACAGGTCGCACCAGATGGTGATCCGTACTTCAGATCAGGTGAAGGCACTACAATGCGAGGTGACTGGCTACAGTCGTCCATGACTACAGCTAGTTGTGCATCACTTAAAGCAACACAATGAAAATCCACTTGAATGCCCCTTGGTGTCCGTTTGAGCACATCTAGTGCCTTCACAGTACCCACCCAGTTAGTTAAAAAAAAACATTTGAAAGGGTCTTGATCCTGCCTGAAGGAATATATAATATTAGATAGACAGGTATGGAAGGTTTCCAACGTGATTTCATGCTACTTTTAAAGAATATTTTTAGTATTTTCGTAGTATTTTCAATACTTAAAAAATGTATTAAGTAAATGTAAAAAGTATTTTATTTTGATACATTGTGTGACCATTGTATTTTGTAGTTTATTTTGATACACTTCAAATTAGGGTGTTAAATATTTTATTTTTAAATCTATGTAGTTGTGCTGTTGCCCATCCCTGAGTGCTAGCTCCCCCTGCTGGAGCAGGACTGTTGTCTGTGGAGCAGCTGTGCAGATGACTGATGAGCTTCTCTGGGTCTCCCCTTGTGTGTTTGCTCTCCTCAGGGAAGTACATGGCCGGCTGCTCTCTGTGACGTGGACGTGGCTGTGGCGGCGTGGGCACCTGCTAGACTGCTGGGGGGGGGTGATGGGGGGGGGGGTCTACTACTGGTCTACAGTTTGCACTTTTAGTTCACAGAGCCAGGTCTGCACACTGTAGAGAAGGTGAGGGGAAAACACACGTGTGCACACACACACACACACTCGATCGCTCGCAGGAGAGCGTACACTTACCTAAAACCATGGATCCAAACGTCCTTGCTGCTGTGGAGGACTTAAGTTGAGCACTGACCTGGCCTTTTGTACCGGAACCCTTTTTTTGGATTGCGATCTGAGATTTGTACTTGTGGTAGAATACAGCGCAGCTCTGATTCCAGACGCCTCTTTGTGTGTTCTGATGGCTGTGAATAGTGTTGCTTTGCCATTAAGACCAAAAAAAAAGTAGAATTTTGTGAAGAAAAAAAAATAAAATAAACAAAACAGTTGTGGGCACACGCGATACATGTTTTATAGTTTTAGATTGATATCGTCATGGAAACCTGCTTGTGTGTGCATACGTACAGAGGGGTCTTTTGGGATGGAGGCTAATCAGTCAATATGGCTGAATTATTTGCACTGTTAGTGCCGTTTCTTTCTATGTAAATTTTAAATATATTTATAAACTTCAATGCTTCTCCATAAACAATGCTTGTCTTGTTATTGATGATCCAAGAATGTACCCTGGAAATCGAGAGCTCTTGCGAGAGCAAATTTGAATTGTGTCTGCAAGATACTCTGGCAGCGAGCAATGATGCACGTTATGTTTACCCCAACCATCGGGGGTAACCAATCAAATCGGTGTATCTGATATAGGCTGGCCAAAGTCGAGCTAAACTAATGACGACAACGCTGCATCGTTCAAGTCAGTAAACATTGGTTGTACTGTTATCCAATTGCGTGCAGTGAGATTTTCAAATGCATGCTTGGTGCCGCCCCTCGAGTTGGGCCATTACATTATTCGTGGCCAGACCCTTAATCTGAAAGATTACAAGGGTCTGGATGTTCCAGCCTACCAAGAATGGGGTAAAACAAATCACAAACACAGAAGAAATGCGGCTTACACCAGTTTATTTTATTTTGAACCGGTACAAAATACAATTGAACTATGCAGTTTGTTACAGAGTCTCTGTTCTCTGGCCCGGTGAAGAAGTCAAGAACAGGTTTAAAAATACACAAAAATAAAGTATCAATATACTTGTGAGAAGAATCAGTCTAGTCCAATAAAAATAATCCTCAACCAGAGAAGTCTAAACAGCATTACAAAAAAAACAATGACACAGAAAATACCTTTTCCAAATACTCTAAAGGCAAGTTACTGTGACAGGCACAAGTTAAAAACATGGACTAAGAAAAGCTTTTACCAAATCTTTAGTTCAGGACTTAGACATCATACAACTATTGGAATGGGCCGAGCGGATGGGTAGTGTCCGGAGTGGCGCTAATAAATACGCGGGGCGGAGGGAGGGGGGGTGTGTGAGGGCACGGGGTCAAGGGTCAGTTGGCATGTGGTACCGAGGGGCAAGCGCAGGCT
>NC_085008.1:2103322-2110822 GCF_963854185.1 Sardina pilchardus
TGGGTCAGGCACTGATCACACACACCCACACACACACTGGGTCAGGCACTGATCACACACACCCACACACACACTGGGTCAGGCACTGATCACACACACCCACACACACACACACACTGGGTCAGGCACTGATCACACACACACACACACACACACACTGGGTCAGGCACTGAGCACACACACACACACAAACACACACACAAACGCACGCACGCACTGCACACACACACACACACTGGGTCAGGCACTGATCACACACACACACACACACACACACTGGGTCAGGCACTGAGCACACACACACACACAAACACACACACAAACGCACGCACTACACACACACAAACGCACGCACTGCACACACACACACACACACACACACACACACACACACACACACACACACACACACACACACACACACACACACACACACACACACACACACACACACACACACACACACACGGTCAGACACTGATCACACACACACTTTACAGCTCATTTGAACTGGGAAGACACACCCTACAGTTTCAGGGTGTGACACACATGCGCACACACACTCATCCAAAGAGGGATTGAGTGGTCGTCATGCATCACACAGGGAAAGCCCTTGTGTTGAAGGTGAGATGTGAGCAGTGGAACGGTTTCTGCTTGAGAACACACACACTGAATACACACTGTACTGACCAGCTCAGTTCCATCAAGAGCACTGAAGTATCCCTCAATTAGTTCATTTAAAAAAAATGGTTGGTTCAGAGGGTGGTCAAAGCTGATGTCCACGCTGACCAGGCGTGTGTGTATGTGTGTGTGTGTGTGTGTGTGTGTGTGTAGGATGAGGGTCGAGAGTGGCGTAGCCTACGTTAACGAAGTTGAGGCTGGACAGCAAGCATCTAGTTAATGTGTGCGTGTGTGTGTGTGTGTGTGTGTGTGTGTGTGTGTGTGTGTACCTGCACGTTGGCGAAGTCGACGCGGTTGAGGTCGGAGAGCATCTGGTTGATCTGGGAGGTGTTCTGCAGCACGGCGCGGGCCGCCTGGGCCAGGTGGTTCAGAGAGGTGTACCTGCGCAGCGTCTGGGCGAACGCAGACACTACCGCCACCTGGGGGCCGGAGGAGAGAAGCACACCACCACTCAATACACACGCTCATCGCAACACCAGAGTCACACACCTCACATTCACAACACAGCTGCCACCAAACACTGACAGCTCCACCAAAGGTGCATTCAAATTTGGCAAACAGTGGCGAGCGTTCGTGGTGTTTTCTTAACAGTTACATTTGAACGATTTGGTGCTAACATTCCATTCTAACGGTAAGTGCATTGTTGCCTTCGTCCAGTTCCACTGTATGTTTGCGGAGAACTACCTCCTCAGTCTTGAGTTTTGTGAACGGAACAGAAAACTGTTCGTAGAAGTTCGCTTATGTTTGTGAATTTGAATGCACCTCTGTGGTTATCATGCAAAACTTGACCCTGTAAGGTTTAGCAGAGTTACATTAATAACCATGCAATATAATGTTTGGAAGACCATGACTGAAGTAAACAAGGAAAAGTATCAATCACACATCAAAACTCTTCTCAACAGTATGTTGTGTACATCTGTGGAAACACATCCATGTTCCTTGAACCACTTTCATTTGTATCTAAATTAAAAATGAAACTATGAAGTAGATGTATTGCCATGGTTACCTTGGTGCGCACGGTCTCCTGGGGGAAGTCACACATGGCCGATGTGAGCCAGCTCTCCAGGCTCTTGGCAAAGTTACGGATGGCCTGAGTCAGAGTACCTGGGGAGCGCACAACAACCACGTCACACACACACACACACACCTCAGACGCTCACTGTTCAACATCTTCATCATGAGGGAGAACACATGGGCTGTATGGTGTCGGATGTCCTCTGCTAAAGTGTGTTTGAAATGTGCTTGAGTGTGTCCTTGAATTTCCCCTTGGGGATCAATAAAGTATCTATCTATCTATCTATCTATCTATCTATCCTCGTACACACACAGCAGTTGAGCCTTTCTGCCTGGTTTAAGATGAGCACTTGTCCACTACATATGGAGGAGGCCGAGAGAGGGTGCGATGACCTGGGTCCATTAAAGTCTTATTAGAGTCGTCTTTAATCAGAGTGCTTTTCTTGGCTCAGTATGCAACACAATACAGCCCCTCGACACTACAGGACTGTGGCCAGTAGCCAGACCAGTGGGTACCCTGCCTCTGCTGAATGACTGAAGCTAAGCAAGTGCGGGCCTGGTTAGTACTTGGATGGGAGACCTCCAGGGAAAACTAGGCTGGTGGCTGCTGGTGGGTCAGGAGGGGGCAGTGTTTCCTCTGGTCACAGCTCAGCCACATAGGTACAGTGCCGTGCTTCGGAAGAGTCTTTATACCGAGGTCTTGGTCACCAAATATCCCGTGTGTGTGTGTGTGTGTGTGTGTGTGTGTGTGTGTGTGTGTGTGTGTGTGTGTGTGTGTGTGTGTGTGTGTGTGTGTGTGTGTGTGTGTGTGTGTGTGTGTGTGTGTGTGTGTGTGTGTGTGTGTGTGTGTGTGTGTGTGTGTGTGTACTCACTGGGCACGGGTCTCAGGACGTCTGGGATAATGTGTGTGTGTGTACTCACTGGGCACGGGTCTCAGGACGTCTGGGATAATGTGTGTGTGTGTACTCACTGGGCACGGGTCTCAGGGTGTGTGTGTGTGTATACTCACTGGGCACGGGTCTCAGGACGTCTAGAATAATGTGTGTGTGTGTGTACTCACTGGGCACGGGTCTCAGGACGTCTGGGATAATGTGTGTGTGTGTACTCACTGGGCACGGGTCTCAGGACGTCTGGGATAATGTGTGTGTGTGTGTGTACTCACTGGGCACGGGTCTCAGGACGTCTGGGATAATGTGTGTGTGTGTGTGTGTGTGTACTCACTGGGCACAGGTCTCAGGACGTGTGTGTGTATACTCACTGGGCACGGGTCTCAGGACGTCTGGGATAGTGTGTGTGTGTGTGTGTACTCACTGGGCACAGGTCTCAGGACGTCTGGGATGAGGATCTCCACGAGGGCCTGGTACAGGATGTGGTCACAGCTGCGCATCCACTGCTTCACCGGCTCGTACTTGCACAGCGCTACCAGCTTCTCGTGCGGAATCACGTTCTCCATGTCCTCATCGCTACACACACACACAGACTGAGAATCAGCACTTATGCTAATCCTCAATTAGCACAGTTGGAACCAACGCAATTATCCAATCAGCAAGGCTACCATTACACATGGCTAATCTGGTCATATTTTTATATTCATGTTATCCTCCTTGTGACAGACAGTGAAGCTGTGCTTCTCATGCACTAGGCATGCTAACCAATCAGGAGTGCAGTTATTCTCATGCACTAGGCCTGCTAACCAATCAGGAGTGCTGTTATTCTCATGCACTAGGCATGCTAACCAATCAGGAGTGCTGTTATTCTCATGCACTAGGCATGCTAACCAATCAGGAGTGCTGTTATTCTCATGCACTAGGCATGCTAACCAATCAGGAGTGCTGTTATTCTCATGCACTAGGCATGCTATGCTAATCGGAGTTATTATCATTGGATCGATCACTCTCATGAACATCACTTCAGAACAAACCCTCTCTGCTCAGGAGTTTAGTCTCCTAATGAAGTGGAGTTTAGTCTCCTAATGAGGTGGAGTTTAGTCTCAATGTAGTGGAGTTTAGTCTCCTAATGTGCTGAGGGAACTGACCCTGTTAGTGACTGTAGTGGAGTTTAGTTTAGTCTCCTGATGTAGTTTAGTTTAGTCTCCTAAAGTAGTGGAGTTTAGTCTCCTAATGTGCTGAGGGAACTGACCTGTTAGTGATTGTAGTGGAGTTTAGTTTAGTCTCCTAATGTAGTTTAGTTTAGTCTCCTAATGTAGTTTAGTTTAGTCTCCTAATGTGCTGAGGGAACTGACCTGTTAGTGACTGTAGTGGAGTTTAGTTTAGCCTCCTAATGTAGTTTAGTTTATTCTCCTAAAGTAGAAGTTTAGTCTCCTAATGTGCTGAGGGAACTGACCTGTTAGTGACTGTAGTGGAGTTTAGTTTAGTCTCCTAATGTCGTTTAGTTTAGTCTCCTAAAGTAGTGGAGTTTAGTCTCCTAATGTGCTGAGGGAACTGACCTGTTAGTGATTGTAGTGGAGTTGAGTTTAGTCTCCTAAAGTAGTGGAGTTTAGTCTCCTAATGTAGTGGAGTTTAGTCTCCTAATGTAGTTTAGTTTAGTCTCCTAAAGTAGTGGAGTTTAGTCTCCTAATGTGCTGAGGGAACTGACCTGTTAGTGATTGTAGTGGACCCGTCACTAGATGGCGCACTCGAACACCAGAAGGACAGCCAGAGCTTCTCAATGTAGTGGAACTGCAGGTTCATCACAACATCCAGTGTTGCCTAAGACACACAAACACACACACACACACACACACACACACACATTAGCAACTCTTGTGTGACACTCCAGTCTTAAGTGAATCCTGCTTGCGTTGCGTCCCTCCCCCACTCGTCCCCCCAGGCAGCAGGGCTGTTCCCGGGCCGTCACACACTCCGAGCTCTGCTGCTCTCGCACACAGAGGGGTATTAGGCAAGAGTTTCCTCTCGCACTCTGTGTGTGTGGAAATGAGCTCAAGCTGACGGGAGGCTCTCCACCACTTCCTCATAGCTGGTGCGCAACATTAAACATCTCCTCGCTCCTCTCCACTCCTCTACGCTCCTCCTCCTCTCTCCGCTCCTCCTCCTCTCCGTTCCTCCTCTCCACGGAGCGCCTCACAGCGCGCGCAACAGCCCGTCATCCCGCGCCCAGGGAGCCTGTGATTCATTCACTCCCAATAAATCATTAACTCATGGGGGAATTATTCCCCTGGCCCGCGCTAGCCGCGAGCGCTCAACACAAACACACCTCCGCTCCGCGCTAGGACACGGCGCTAACGGGGTCTCTGTCCTCAGGAGAAGACGCCGCGTGTCAAGAGAAAGGGAAGGGCAAGTTGCTAGAAGAAGTTCCGCAAATACTCTTGGCATAGCTGAACTCCACCTTTCACCCGCACACACACACACACACACACACACACACTTCCGTTGAAACACATCACACTTATGCCAAGACAAATGGGGGTCACCTCACATATACCCATTAGAAATGTACAGCTACATACCCATGAGCAAATGCCTCTTAAGGATCAAGTTAAAGCCATAAACCACCGTGTGCACTGTGTGGACACGGAATGGGGAGTTGGGCACTTTTGAGTGGTGTGACTGGATTTAGTCAAAATGGCTGAGGGTTAGCCGGTCAAGATTTGTTTTGGTGGTTACTATTATGAAAAAATACATTTTCAAGAAATGTCACAAATGCCAAAGTAATTACTGGTGGATTAAAAAAACACAAGACATACCAAGAGAAGAACATAAAGGAGCTCTGAGACTTCATTCTTTTTTCCCCCCTCTGCCCACACACACTGTGAGAGAGAGTGTGTGTGTGTGTGTGTGTGTGTATGTGTAAGAGACAGAGAGACTGAGACAGAGAGAGAGAGAGAGAGAGAGTGCGGGGGGGGGGAGGGCTGAAATGTTTCAATGTGTTTTGTCTATTATGCATCTCTGTGGCCCAGTGTCTCTATACGCGTATGATTCACGGCATGCCCAGAGATCCTCTCCTGGCAGGGCACGCAGGCCTGTATCCAGTTACAGCGCTGTATAGGCTTTCCCTTCAATCACATGATATGTTTTCTGCTTCCTCGCCAGGGATTGCCATGGCAACCTTGTTTACCGTTGCCCAGGGCAACGGCTCAAAACACAGGCCTCCAAAACAAAAAGGGAAGGGGGAAAAAAAATTCCCCAGCCCGGACAAACAGGGAGCAGTTTCTACCTTCAGAGCTCTTCACCACGGAAGGGAAGGGAAGGGAAGAGAAAGACTGGGTGTCTACAGCTGGGGAATTTTAAAAAGACCTGCAGACAAATGTGTTTCCACGCCGTCCCTTCCACAACAACAGCCTTCACTCAAGTCACTGTCTCTGTGCGTGTGTGTGTGTGTGTGTGGCAACCATGCACAGGCATGCACTTGCATTCTTTTTATTTCTTTTCTTTTCTTTTCCGAAGCACTTCCTCCCACAACGTCCTCCGGAGTTTCACAGCTTACACAGCTGAGAGTTCATTAACACACACACATGTGTAGCGGTCACCACAAACATGCAAACACACTCACACGCACACGAGTAAGCCCCCTGTCCAGCCCAGAGATAGCACACAGTGTGTGCCGATAAGAGGCAGAGGCAGAGGACAGCTGTGGAGAGCCCAGCGCTCAAGACACAGATAAAGAGATAAAGAGATAAAGAGATGTCCCCCAGTCAGCTATAAGGTTAACGGCCACGTCTCCCCCACCAGCCACATGAAAGGAGAGGGGGGGGGGGGGGGGGACAAAGGGAGGGTGTGGAGCCAGACAAGGGGTGGGGAGGGGGGGGGGGGGGACAATACATAATATGACAACCCCCTACACACACAGACCTAATGAAGCCCCCTCTTCCCAACCCTCTCTGCACTACGGCGGGCTATTTCTGACTGCTACCAGTGCAGTGGCCCCTCTGCTGAAGGCAGCCCTGGCAGCAGCGCAGCCGAGTCTGGGCCGAGTCTGGCCCACTTCTGATCAGCTGTAATAGAATAAAGGTTCAGAAAGCACAACGGCAGGAAAAAAACCCTCTCTCCCAAACAACCTCTCACACACGGCAATGGGACTGGGAACACCAGGAGCTATGGAGTTGGTCGGAGCGTGGAGGCAATGGGACTGACTGGGAACGCCAGGAGCTAAGGAGTCGGTCGGAGCGTGGAGGCAATGGGACTGGGAACGCCAGGAGCTAAGGAGTCGGTCGGAGCGTGGAGGCAATGGGACTGACTGGGAACGCCGGGAGCTAAGGAGTCGGTCGGAGCGTGGAGGGCGTTCATCCGAACGTCAGGTGCCATGCAGGAGACGGCAGAGAACACACAACAGATCAGACAGAAAGGCTCCTGAGGGAGAGGAAGAGTAGAGAGAAGGAGAGGAAGAGTAGAGGGATGGAGGAGAGGAAGAGAAGGATAGAGGAGAGGAAGAGAATGATAGAGGAGAGGAAGAGTAGATGGAGGAGAGGAAGAGTAGAAGGATGGAGGGGAGGAAGAGGAGGACAGGAGAGGAAGAGTAGAAGGATGGAGGGGAGGAAGAGGAGGACAGGAGAGGAAGAGTAGAAGGATGGAGGGGAGGAAGAATAGATGGAGGAGAGGAAGAGTAGAAGGATGGAGGGGAGGAAGAGGAGGACAGGAGAGGAAGAGTAGAAGGAAGTGAATAGCGGTGCATTCACACCGGAACCAGCCGAGGATCCGCATTCGCCCAGACGAACAGAAGTCGTTAATTTCCCATGAGAGTCATGAGCAACGGAAGAAAACTATCAAAAGAAACTCCGATTGACTCTGCTTTGCTGCTTAATACCATCAGTGTATCAACCAATTAAAACAGAGATGTGCACAACTGAGA
>NC_085008.1:2115822-2117142 GCF_963854185.1 Sardina pilchardus
AAAACCGTCTAGCTGTGCTAGTAAACGTCTTTTCACGAAAAAAAAGCTGTTGGGGCCGTGACGTGGGACTTAAGAGCCGAATGGGACTGACCCATAATCACTAGGGAGAGCCCCATGCCCATTCACATCAAGAGCATGAGGACCATCATGTCTCTCCAGTCACGTCCTGTGACACATGCCGTAGTTGCCCTACTCGCCACTTCAACAGGTGCAGAGTCTGCTCTGGCCGTTACCGGCAAGCCCACGACTTCAACAGGTGCAGAGTCTGCTCTGGCCGTTACCGGCAGGCCCACGACTTCAACAGGTGCGGAGTCTGCTCTGGCCGTTACCGGCAGGCCCACCACCTCCAGAGAGGAGCCCTGGGGAAGGACGGCGCCCCCTCTGGTCTTACAGGGGAGCGCACTCTCTAAAACACCTGCTATTGCTGCAGGGTGAAGAGCTAACTGGAGACAGCTGTGGGTCGATTGAACGGTGAGGAGCACAGACAGAGGTGCATTCAAATTTGGCAAACAGTGGCGAACGTTTGTGGTGAACAGGTTTTCTTTGAACAGTTACATTTGAATGATTTGGTGTTAACTAGTGATGCGCGGTTCAGCCCGTTACCCGCGGATATCCGCGGGTTTACCCGCGGGTCGGGCGGATTTGGGTAGGCCTAGTAGTTTTTTCTAAATATTGCGGGTGGGTCGGGTCAAAAAAGTAAACTCTCACTTGTTAACTTCCGACATATTAGGTGGCGATGCGCCTGCAATAGGCTACACAGGAGGTGTGGTCGAACGCAAACATAATTTCTCCTAAATTCAGCACCCAATTGCGCCATGCGTGACTGACTGAAAAAAGTCAATCGCGCATTGCTACTTTATGGACATGGAGCCTATGATCTGGGATATCGAAGGTTGTGCACAATGCGAGAACACCTTGCTTCTGTCATATACACGAATAAACAGCTGTGCTTGTTAAATGCTTGGCAGTGTTTAACGCAAAAGTAGGCTAGCCTATGAAGTTGCAATATGAATGGAAACTTTGTTATGTCCATGAAGATGAGATTTAACACTGGCTATGTCTAGGCTGCAGATTATGGTGTGGAAGAGCGCAGATTGTCAAAATGACCGATTATTGTAACCCGCTGTTGTCCTCATGTGGGAGAATTAGGCTAATTAGGCTACGAAAGACGTTAGGTGCGTTTTTTCCTTTCCGCGGGTCGGGTCGGATTTGGGTCAGAATTCGAACATATTTTTGCGGATTGGGCGGGGCGGTTTGGATCTCCTGAAGAGTCGGGTTGGGGCGGGTTTTAAAAAAAGCCCACCCGCGCATCACTAAGGA
>NC_085008.1:2117342-2149842 GCF_963854185.1 Sardina pilchardus
AGCAGGGGGGGGGGAAGGGGGGGGGCATTCAAATTGGGGGAACTCGTTTGTGGTGAACAGGTTTTCTTTGAACAGTTACATTTGAATGATTTGGTGTTAACTAGTGATGCGCGGTTCAGCCCGTTACCCGCGGATATCCGCGGGTTTACCCGCGGGTCGGGCGGATTTGGGTAGGCCTAGTAGTTTTTTCTAAATATTGCGGGTGGGTCGGGTCAAAAAAGTAAACTCTCACTTGTTAACTTCCGACATATTAGGTGGCGATGCGCCTGCAATAGGCTACACAGGAGGTGTGGTCGAACGCAAACATAATTTCTCCTAAATTCAGCACCCAATTGCGCCATGCGTGACTGACTGAAAAAAGTCAATCGCGCATTGCTACTTTATGGACATGGAGCCTATGATCTGGGATATCGAAGGTTGTGCACAATGCGAGAACACCTTGCTTCTGTCATATACACGAATAAACAGCTGTGCTTGTTAAATGCTTGGCAGTGTTTAACGCAAAAGTAGGCTATGAAGTTGCAATATGAATGGAAACTTTGTTATGTCCATGAAGATGAGATTTAACACTGGCTATGTCTAGGCTGCAGATTATGGTGTGGAAGAGCGCAGATTGTCAAAATGACCGATTATTGTAACCCGCTGTTGTCCTCATGTGGGAGAATTAGGCTAATTAGGCTACGAAAGACGTTAGGTGCGTTTTTTCCTTTCCGCGGGTCGGGTCGGATTTGGGTCAGAATTCGAACATATTTTGCGGATTGGGCGGGGCGGTTTGGATCTCCTGAAGAGTCGGGTTGGGGCGGGTTTTAAAAAAAGCCCACCCGCGCATCACTAGTGTTAACATTCCATTCTAATGGTAATTGCATTGTTGCCTTCGTCCAGTTCCACTGTATGTTTGCGAGAACTACCTCAGACTGTTTGCGATTGTTCGCAAACGTTCACCAAAAACTCAAGGCTAACGGAAAACTGTTTGCAAACGTTCGCCTCTGTTTGCGAATTTGAATGCACCTCAGGTAGACAGGCAGGCAGACAGACAGACAGACGACAGACAGACAGACAGACAGACAGACAGACAGACAGACAGACAGACAGACAGACAGACAGACAGACAGACAGACAGAGAGAGACAAACGGATAGACAGACACAGAAAGCAGACAGACAGACAGGTAGCAGTAGCAGCAGCATGCTCATCTTCCGTGGCGGGCGTTTCCGCTGGGTCCCTAAGGAAGGCAGGGTCCTGTGAGACTTACATGGCTGTTGAGCAGGCTGCTTTTGTGAGTGGCAATCCCTTCAGACTTTTGGAGGTTTTCAATCGCCATTTCAAGCTGAAGGAGAGAACATAGGCATGCAGAGGAAACATAGAGGGTGGGAGGGAGAGGGAGAGGGAGAGAGAGAGAGAGAGAGAGAGAGAGAGAGAGAGAGAGAGAGAGAGAGAGAGAGAGAGAGAGAGAGAGAGAGAGAGAGAGAGAGAGAGAGAGAGAGAGAGAGAGAGAGAGAGAGAGAGAGAGAGAGAGAGAGAGAGAGAGGAAAGGAGAGGAAAAGAGAGGAAAGGAGGAGAGGGACGACAGAAGGTTGAAGGGCAGGGGAGGAGAACAGAGAGGAAAGACGGTTAGCAGGCAGCCAGATTACAGCATTTCCATCACACAGGGTGAGCGTGGCAGCCAAACTCATTACAGCTGGACCAAACACATGCAAAGACGGAGCCCAGGGAGAGGGTGGGGGGGGGGGGGGGGCAGGGGGGGGCACGTCCCGCCACAGCCCCCGCCTGCCCACACCTGCTGGGGGACACGGACGCCAGAGAGGTCAGCGCTGAGGTCACCTAGCGCTGGGGTCCTCCGCTCACTCACAAGTCCTTCACACTTGCCACCATCTTAGAAAACAGCCAGAAAAACTACAAACCGTGTTCCTTAACTGGAAAACTACAAACCGTGTTCCTTAACTGGAAAACTACAAACCGTAGTTGTGAGCTGTTGCCGTGTGTTATAACGCAGCCTTAAGGCCAGAGGGGGGTCAGATCTCACTGTGTGTATTTAGAGGAGGAGAAATAAAGGCTGGACACAACGGCCAGGCAAAAGGGCAGCGGAACCCCTGTGCCCCTGTGCCCAGGCTGGAGGGTAGCGGGAACCCCTGTGCCAAGGCTGGAGGGCAGCGGAACCGCTGTGCCCCTGTGCCAGGCTGCTGGAGGGTAGCGGAACCCCTGTGCCCCTGTGCCCAGGCTGGAGAGCAGGGGACAGTAAGAGAAGAGGGCACCAGTCAAGCCTCTCCGCAGCTCTCTCAGCACACTCAGCCCTCCATGCTAATGAAGGCCACCGGCTACTTTACTATGCAGAGCACTCACAGCGCAGGGGAGAGAGCACACACACACACACACACACACACACACACACACACACACAGAGCAGGGGAGGGGAGAGAGTACACACACACACACACACACACACACACAGAGCAGGGTAGGGGAGAGGGTTCACTCGGCCAGTCCTCACGCCACCACTTTATCTACTCCCTGTCTTTCCTGGGCTGGGCTTAGTTAAGGGCTCTCACCACACACACACACACACACACACACACGAATGACTGTTGCATACAAAAGCTCTGAGGCGGAGAGAGAATTTTTCACAGGGTAGTGGAAATGTATAGCTCAGAAGTCCAACTTGAAATATTTGAAAAGGTCTTTGTGAGTGTGTGTGTCTCGTAGCCAAGCAGGAGGATGAGGTGGGTGTTCTGAGACAATGTAGCCGATTTAGCTTAAGGTATGTCTTGTCTAAACAGTCGACATGCAATAGGTGTGTGTGTACGCACCATAGCAGATGAGGAGCGGGAGGTGTGTGTGTGTGTGTGTGTGTGTGTGTGTGTGTGTACGTACCATAGTGGATGAGGAGCGGAGGTGGTGTGTGTGTGTGTGTGTACGGACCATAGCGGATGAAGAGCGAGAGGTGTGTGTGTGTGTGGTGTACGCACCATAGTGGATGAGGAGCGGGAGGTGTGTGTGTGCGTGTGTGTGTGTGTGTGTGTACGCACCATAGCGGATGAGGAGCGGGAGGTGTGTGTGTGTGTGTGTGTGTGTACGCACCATAGCGGATGAGGAGCGGGAGGGAGTGTGTGTGTGTGTGTGTGGTGTACGCACCATAGCGGATGAGGAGCGTGAGGTGTGTGGGTGCGTGTGTGTGTGTTGTGTGTGTGCGCACGTGTGTGTGTGTGTGTGTGTGTGTACGCACCATAGCGGATGAGGAGCGTGAGGTGTGTGTGTGTGTGTGTGTGTGTGTGTGCGTACGCACCATAGCGGATGAGGAGCGTGAGGTGTGTGTGTGTGTGTGTGTGTGTGCGTACGCACCATAGCGGATGAGGAGCGTGAGGTGGGGGTGTTGTGGTGCGCCCCCCTCCATGCTGCTGCCGTGGATGAGGTAGGCGCTGCCGCTGGAGATGATCTGGCTGCCGCCCACGTCCATGGAGATGCCACCATTCCGTGCGGGTGCACGCCGCTGGCCGACGACACACCGTGGTGACCTGGGCGCCGCCCGCCGGGGAGTCGAAGTAGGCGCCGCCGCTGCCCTGCCCGTACAGCTGCGCCTCGTGGTTGTAGGAGTACGCCGTCCGGCTGGGGAGGGACAGCAGTGAGTGGACAGAGCAGACAGCCTACACACACACACACACACACAGCCTTCACACACACACACACACAGCCTTCACACACACACACACACACACACACAGCCTTCCCACACACACACACACACACACACACACACACACACACACACAGCCTTCCCACACACACACACACACACACACACAGCCTTCCCACACACACACACACACAGCCTTCCCACACACACACACACACACACACACACACACAGCCTTCCCACACACACACAGCCACACACACACACAGCCTTCCCACACACACACACACACACACAGCCTTCCCACACACACACACACACACACACACACAGCCTTCCCACACACAGCCACACTACACCCCCAGAGCAGTTCATAGCTCATGAGGCTCCTCTTACCACTAGCACAGAGAAATCAGGGAGGACATGATGTCATGGAACACCTAAACTTTCAACAGTACAAATTCTGTCGCCTCAAAATAATTGGAAAAGACTCCGTATCAACTCATTACCTTTTGCAGAGGCTTACAAAGCAAGCATTGTCTTTTACAGACACAGACCAATGAGTGAAATATGCTTTTTCTTCAAACACTGTGCTTCTTTTTTAAGGTAATATGATTCATGACCCCTAATACACTAATCCAGCGCGAACTTTATGGGCGCTGCCATCTTGAATATCGCCATTACTGCGTGCCTGCGAGTGTGACGAGTGACACTTGTCTGTGCTTTTCAATGAAAGCATCCTGTCAGAGAATGTCTAACAAGAGGACTGCTAATGAATGAAAATGTCAGGTGAAAGGGAACATTGGATCAATGATGTCAGACTGTACCAAAACTTACCAATGAAGGTAATTTATTAACACCATAAGGTATTAAGACGTGTATTAATGATAGCTAACTTCTGCAACAGCCGCCTATGGAACCAACGGGCTAATTTCTTAGCAGCCAGGCACGCAGTAATGGCGGTTTTGTGTTACTTCCGTGTTTCGCTGGATTAGTGTATACAGAAAAAAGTCATTCTCTGCATCACCTGCCATGAAATGAATGAGGTCATAAAGGAGGCGGTGCTTCAGCGAGCACACCAATCAGCAGCTGCCCTCCTACTCAAATTATATTCCTCACAACCCGCAGATTAATTCACCAGAACGACTGTTTAAATTAGCAAGATGTATCTGATGAAATGTGACTAAGAATAAGCACATTAAATAGCAATAGCGTTTATGGCTTTGCATGAGCATTTTTAACGACCCAGTTTAGAACCGAGAGGTGACGCCAGATCAGGGCCAAATCAGGGCCATATCAGGGCCATATCAGGGCCAGATCCATTCCAGCCCGGTTCTGTCTGAGAAGAGACAGCCGGAGGCTACAACGCCCCCTCTCACAGTTGGGGTGAATATGAGGGGTAAAGCCCTCTCAGTGTAGCCTGTGCAGGACAGTTGGGGTGAATATGAGGGGTAAAGCCCTCTCAGTGTAGCCTGTGCAGGACAGTTGGGGTGAATATGAGGGGGTAAAGCCCTCTCAGTGTAGCCTGTGCAGGACAGTTGGGGTGAATATGAGGGGTAAAGCCCTCTCAGTGTAGCCTGTGCAGGACAGTTGGGGTGAATATGAGGGGGTAAAGCCCTCTCAGTGTAGCCTGTGCAGGACAGTTGGGGTGAATATGAGGGGGTAAAGCCCTCTCAGTGTAGCCTGTGCAGGACAGTTGGGGTGAATATGAGGGGGTAATGCCCTCTCACAGTAGCCTGTGCAGGACAGGTGGGGTGAATATGAGGGGGTAAAGCAAGAGGGGGCAAGAGGGTCTGGAGCTTACATGGTTCCGTTGGTGTAGACTGCCTCACCGCTCTCCACGTACTGGACCTGGGACGGGTACACATGCTGGACCTGCTGGACCTAAACACACACACACACACACACACACACACACACAGAGAGAGAGAGAGAGAGAAAGTCAGAGAGCAGCACAGACAACAGGCGCAACATAAGGAGCAGTCTGCTGTGGCCTCGGGGTTTAGGGAGAAGCTGCTCTCTCATCTCCATTTCACCTCCACAACATGCCAAACCACTGCACCTCTGTGTGTGTGTGTGTGTGTGTGTGTGTGTGTGTGTGTTCCACAACCTGCCAAACCACTACAGATGGAGGTGAGATATGAGGAGCGAGTGACAGCTCACACTCACACATCCTATTTCCACCATCAGACGTCTGTTGCAACACACATGACGAGTGGAGAAGCTCTTGATTAACGCAGAGGGCCGGAGGAGGACAACTGGGAACATCAACGCCAATAGCAACTCGCTTCACTCACGCCGTTCCTTACAGCATTTGCTTCCTGAGTTACGGGGCAGTCACACGCTTGCGTCCGCCAACGTTCGTCCGTTGTTTTCCCATTCACTTTACATTGGCTGGACTTCATTTCATGCCGCACTGAATTGTGGGTCCGATGCGTTGCCTGAGATACGTTGCCTCCGCTAAAAAGTTGAGAAATGTTCAACTTTTGACGGATAGCGCAAGCGCCAGCCAATGAAATTCCGTGTTCGCGTTTATGGAAATGTGACAAAATGAGGCATACGTTGGCGGACGCAAGCGTGTGACTGCCCCGTTAGGGGACTTCTTGCTTAATGTATGCATTTATCTTGCATAATGTATGTATATTTATCTTGCATAATGTATGCATTAATCTCGGCTGATTTCACAGTGTGTACTGTAGCCACATCTGACTCCAGAGCAGATCCGTCCAGGCGGAGTGTGTTAGTGAGCGAGCCGCTATCCTAGCGCTGTTATCTTCCTCCCTACTGGCCCCAGAACTCTTCCTCCTCTACTGGGTCCAGAACCCTTCCTCCCTACTGGGTCCAGAACTCTTCCTCCTCTACTGGGTCCAGAACTCTTCCTCCTCTACTGGGTCCAGAACTCTTCCTCCTCTACTGGGTCCAGAACTCTTCCTCCTCTACTGGGTCCAGAACTCTTCCTCCCCTACTGGGCCCAGAACTCTTCCTCCTCTACTGGGTCCAGAACTCTTCCTCCTCTACTGGGTCCAGAACTCTTCCTCCCCTACTGGGCCCAGCGCCCTGCTTCATTCATGCAGTCTGGAGCTCTCCATACCATTTTCATTCTGTAATGGGCCGTGAAATGGCACGCCTGTTGCATCCTGTTGTTCTTCCGTATAGACAATGAGAGGACACTTGCACAAAGCAGCCTCTCTGACCTGTGCTCCTGAACGTGAGTGTGTGTGTGTGTGTAGGGGAAGGGAGTAACAGTATGGAGATCCAGGCATAGCGTCAACATCTGCTGCAAACCTTTCCATGCGAACAGAGCCAGACGAGGGCTAGTGTGTGTGTGTGTAGTGCGTGTGTGTGTGGTGCGTGTGTGTAGCTGTGTGCCTCTTCCTCCTCTCTGGCACATGGACCCTGAGCACTTGTGGGCGTGTGTGTGTGTGTGTGTGACTCTGTGCTGCTCTTCCTCCACTCTGGCACATGGACCCTGAGCACTTGTGGGCGTGTGTGTGTGTGTGTGTGGCACATGGACCCGGAGCGCTTGTGGGCGTGTGTGTGTGTGTGTGTGACTCTGTGCTGCTCTTCCTCCACTCTGGCACATGGACCCTGAGCGCTTGTGTGTGTGTGTGTGTGTGTGTGTGTGTGTGTGTGTGTGTGTGTGTGTGTGTGTGTGTGTGTGTGTGTGTGTGTGTGTGTGTGTGTGTGTGTGTGTGTGTGTCTGTGCTGCTCTTCCTCCACTCTGGCACATGGACCCTGAGCGCTTGTGTGTGTGTGTGTGTGTGTGTGTGTGTGTGTGTGTGTGTGTGTGTGTGTCTCTGTGCTGCTCTTCCTCCACTCTGGCACATGGACCCTGAGCGCTTGTGGGCATGTGTGTGTGTGTGTGTGTGTGTGTGTGTGTGTGTGTGTGTGTGTGTGTGTGTGTGTGTGTGTGTGTGTGTGTGTGTGTGTGTGTGTGTGTGTGTGTGTGTGGCACATGGACCCTGAGCGCTTGTGGGCATGTGTGTGTGTGTGTGTGTGTGTGTGTGTGTGTGTGTGTGTGTGTGTGTGTGTGTGTGTGTGTGTGTGTGTGTGTGTGTGTGTGTGTGTGTGTGTGTGTGTGGCACATGGACCCTGAGCGCTTGTGGGCGTGTGTGTGTGTGTGTGTGTGTGTGTGTGTGTGTGTGTGTGTGTGTGTGTGTGTGTGTGTGTGTGTGTGTGTGTGTGTGTGTGTGTGTGTGTGGCACATGGACCCTGAGCGCTTGTGGGCAGCTGCAGCTGACATTAATATTTCTGCGTCTCCGTCTCAGAGACGGACTAAACTGAAAGAGCACCACACACACCAAACGCCAAACCACAACACACACACACACACACACACACACAGAGCTCATCTCATTTCCCCATCTCGCTCTCGTCTGAGCAGGGCTGTGACGCGCTGTACCGGTGACAGATCCCAGTGCTGCATGGCGCTCCAGGACCGACAGCGTAACGAGCTGTGGGGGAGTGTGTGTGTGTGTGTGTGTGTGTGTGTCAGCGCAGCACTGACGGGAACTCTTGCGGGAGGAGCACACGCGAGGGCATGATACACACGCTACACTCCATCACCTTACAGAGCACAGAGTGTGACTGATTAGCCCTGCTGGAGTGTGTGTGTGTGTGTGTGTGTGTGTGTGTGTGTGTGTGTGTGTGTGTGTGTGTGTGTGTGTGTGTGTGTGTGTGTGTGTACCTGCTGTGACACCTGTTGTACCCTGGGAACTGAGAGCTGCTGCACCTGAGGACTCTTCTGAGATGATCCTGTGGCCTGAACCAGCACTCGCTGCAGAGATAGCGCACACACACACACACACATACACACATTAACTTGTGAATTCTTCACTGTACTCTTATACTTGTACTGTGAATTCTTTCTCATGCACTTTTTTGAGGTGCGTGTGTGTGTGTGTGTGTGTGTGTGTTCTCCAGCACTTCTCCAGTTCAAGACGCACGCACGTGTGTGTGTGTCTGTGTGTGTTGTGACTCTGTGACTGTGTACACACCTGTTGTGAAGCAGGCACTGGCTGCACTACCGGGGCTTGGGCAGAGGTGGCGCTGCGCAGAGCCACCGTCGTCGGCGAGTCAGACCCTCCCTCGGAGCTCTGCATTGTGGGATACTGGAGGACCAAGAGAAGAGAAGAAGAGAGGAGATGGGTGATTAATGAGCACACAGTCAGCATTACGGGGAACGCTCTGCATTGTGGGATACTGGAGGACTAAGAGAAGAGGAGATGGGTGATTAAGGAGCACACGGTCAGCATTACGGGGAACGCTCTGCATTGTGGGATACTGGAGGACCAAGAGAAGAGGAGATGGGTGATTAAGGAGCACACAGTCAGCATTACGGGGTACGCTCGGCATTGTGGGATACTGGAGGACTCAGAGAAGAGGAGATGGGTGATTAAGGAGCACACAGTCAGCATTACGGGGAGCGCTCTGCATTGTGGGATACTGGGGGACTAAGAGAAGAGGAGATGGGTGATTAAGGAGCACACAGTCAGCATTACGGGGAACGCTCTGCATTGTGGGATACTGGAGGACTAAGAGAAGAGGAGATGGGTGATTAAGGAGCACACGGTCAGCATTACGGGGAACGCTCTGCATTGTGGGATACTGGAGGAGCAAGAGAAGAGGAGATGGGTGATTAATGAGCACACAGTCAGCATTACGGGGAACGCTCTGCATTGTGGGATACTGGAGGACTAAGAGAAGAGGAGATGGGTGATGAAGGAGCACACAGTCAGCGTTACGGGGAACGCTTCCTCAGATGGACACGAGAACACAGGACACTTGGCGGAGCGCGAGTGCCGCGTGCATGTGTGCCAGGCACTCCGCTCCTGAAGCAACCGGCGCATTCACTCTACCCAGGACCAGAGCGCTGTGTGTGTGTGTGTGTGTGTGTGTGTGTGTGTGTGTGTGTGTGTGTATCGCTCCTGAAGGAACCGGCGCATTCACTCTGCCCAGGACCACAGCGCTGTGTGTGTGTGTGTGTGTGTGTATCGCTCCTGAAGGAACCGGCCCATTCACTCTGCCCAGGACCAGAACGCTGTGTGTGTGTGTGTGTTCGTGTGTGAATCGCTCCTGAAGGAAGCGAAGAAGCCCAGCACGAGAGCGCTGTGTGTGTGTGTGTGGGGGGTGTTCTTGTACATGTGATGTAGAGACTGTTTAGCTAAAGCACTTCCACTCTCAACAAGATGAAAAAGCAGCCCAAACTCACACAGCGCCACTCAGCGCTGTTGCAGATGAGGAGAGGGCAGCAGGGCTGTGGGGTAGGATATGGGGGAGGCAAGGCACAGGGAGAAATAAAGAGGCTTTTTACATCTCCAGTGCAGCACACACCCCTCAAAACAGAGCAGTGGGGGGCTGCGGAGGGTGTGTGTGTGTGTGTGTGTGTGTGTGTGTGTGTGGGGGGGGGGGGTGTTGGGGGATGTGGGGGGCTGATGATCTCCAGCGTTTGTTTCCAGCAAGGGCTGTCCTCCAGGGGCTGCAATAATCCAGCTGATAGGAGGAAATTCCACAGTGCTTTGTAAACGTTTGTCGGTTGCTATGGTGAGGGATCCATGACAACCACCCCTAACTCTTACCCCCCCCTTCCAACCCAGCCCCCCCCCCCCACCCCCCGCCTTTCTTTTTTAAGCTCCGGCAGGAACTTTACAGCATGTGGCAGAGGGGAGCACAAGAGACCGGGAGGCAAGCAGAGGAGAGAGGAGAGAGGAGAGAGGAGAAAGAGAGGAGCACATGAGACCGGGAGGCAAGCAGAGAAGAGAGGAGAGGAGCACATGAGGAGAGAGGAGGAGGCAAGCAGAGGAGAGAGGAGCACATGAGGAGAGAGGAGAAGAGAGGAGAGAGGAGCACATGAGGAGAGAGGAGAAGAGAGGAGAGAGGAGAGGAGAGGAGCACATGAGGAGAGAGGAGAAGAGAGGAGAGAGGAGAGGAGCACATGAGGAGAGAGGAGGAGGAGAGAGGAGAGAGGAGCACATGAGGAGAGAGGAGAAGAGAGGAAAGGAGCACATGAGGAGAGAGGAGAAGAGAGGAGAGAAGAGAGGAGAGGAGCACATGAGGAGAGAGGAGAAGAGAGGAGAGAAGAGAGAGGAGCACATGAGGAGAGAGGAGAGAGGAAGCAGGAGGACATAATGGAGGAGAGGGCAGGGAGGTGAGAGGGAAAAGGGGATAAGAGAGAAGAGGAGAGAAGAGCTAGAAGAGAGGGCAGGAGAGAAAAGGAGAGAGACAGTGAGAAGAGTAAAGGAATAGGAGGAGAGAGGGAGGAAGAGAGGCTGGAAAAGAGAAGAGAGAGAGAGAATAGGAGGAGAGAGGGAGGAACAGAGAGGCTGGAGAAGAGGACGAGAGAGAGAGAGAGAGAGAGAGTGTAAAGGAAACATCATGTATTCCAGCTCCATCTCCAGGCACGACAAATGAGGCTTAATGCGACGCCAGACACGGACAACTCTTCCAGCACAGTCCAGTTCCAGCCCCACGGCCCGGGAGGAGAGGAGAGGAGAGGAGAGGAGAGGAGAGGAGAGGGGGAGGAGAGGAGAGAGGGAGGGGAAGGAGAGGAGGAGAGGAGGGGGCCAGCACTGTCCATCTCTGCGGCCTAATGAGCTTCTCTTGCAGGAACACCAGGCCTACTGCTACACCGCAGCACACACACACCTGTGGCCTCAGTCTAGCCCTCATATGGTGCAGCGCAGACAGAGACACACTCCTGTGTCCCTGGTACACACACACACACACACACTCCTGTGTCCCTGGTACGTACACACACACAAACACACACGCACGCACCCGCATGCACACGCACACGCTGCTTGAAGGTCCCAACTCTTTAAACTTTAAAAACAACCCAAATAAATAAATAAAACATAACTAATATCTTTTTGGTGGTACAACAATTCATTATCACACATGTGCTCCAACATCAGAGAGCAGACTTGAGTCCATGTGTTTTGATGACTGCGACTTCAGACAACACCCATTTGCTAAACCACAAGTCCTCTAAGCTGGTGTAGGCCCATCACAAACACAAACACCACACAGGCAAGGAATGGAAAGGAAAACAGAAAGATTTCTTCACATCAGTGGGATCACTCATATGTTGCAAAATCACGGCTCTGTCTCACAACATCCAATACCAGGAAAAGCCGACTAACAGGGTGTGGCCTCCACCCACAGCTCAGCACACAATTGGTCAAGATGCCGGTTGAGCAACAGCCACAGACAACAGAGGAGTTGGACCTCGAAATTCTACACAATGACTTGACGCGCGTGTTTAAAGCGGTTAGCGGCGCTGCTCATTGCGCGGCGCCAGGTCGTCATCAGCAGGTCTGCGTGGCCTGCAGGCATCTGGGTTGGCCAACCCCGGCTCCTCATCGCCACCTCACCGCTATGTAGCGCGGGGGATGCAGAATTAGCACGTGTCTGCAAACGTCTACGAGCGCTCTGCTCATTATCAGGAAACGGCTGTCTGGCAGGGAAACACAAACCCAAGATAACTGCTCTTACTACCACACACACACCACACACGATAACTGCTCTTGCTCTTACTACCACACACACACAGACACACACACACACACAATAACTGCTCTTACTAACGCACGGCTGCACTGAGCAACCTGTCAGAAATCAAAAGCTTCCTGTCTGAAGTGAGCTGTACAGTGTGGTGGAGTTAAGAAGACTACAGCAATGCAACATTTCCTAAGCTGCAGCAGAGTTCAGAGGTCATGGCTGACTAGCTGGAGGAGAGGAGAGGACTTGTCACATGTTCCACGGTAGAAACAAGACAGGCCAACTCTAAACACCAGAGGGTTCCACGCTGGCACCACTTATTTAGAGAGTATTAAAGGGCTGTCCACACACACACACACACACACACACACACTCACAAGAAAGAGGCTGACCAGGGGCTTGTGCTATGGGCCAGCCAGTCGAAGCTGAGCGGAGGTTAAAAGGCACACAAATTCCCCACCAGCTGCTATGAGCTGCACAATGACTGGACACAGCAGGACCCCTGAACACTAGACCCTCAGTAGGCTCAATAGGGCTGCTCTTTTCTAGCACACACACACACACCACACACACACAAAACTACAGACAAGTACAAACTTCTCTACCACCTTTGTAGACTATTAAAACAGCAATGATATAAAGTACAAAGGACTTAAACTGGTTGCTTTTAGTCTTTGGGAGATCCAGCGCACTTTAAGAGTACCTGTTATTACGTATGAGGCAGTGGGGCAGGATGTAAGCACATATGTCAGTGACAGATCTAAACTTAAACAGCACTCAATCAGAGAAAAACACATACAGATGTTCAATTAAAAACAGGAGCCCGCAGTCTTGGCTCATGTTTGCACTGGCCCACATTGTTTGCAGAGCAACAACGGTTGCTCGTGGCAACACCGTCCACTCCCGTTTCCAGGAGCCTGTTGCTATGCAACCAACAGAATACTTCCCAAACCAAACAATGCCATCCCCCCCAACTGATCTTTCTATCTCACATTAACCAGAAACTTATAACAATAAATACCCAGGCTATTAAATTTACACAGCATGGGCCTGGCTCATTTACACACTATTGTGTGAATGCAATCATATACAGTCTACACATTGTGTACAGACTTACAGAATTTCATGCAGATACACACAACAGAGTCCACAGACAGAGAGAGAGAGAGAGAGAGAGAGAGAGAGAGAGAGAGAGAGAGAGAGAGAGAGAGAGAGAGAGAGAGAGAGAGAGAGAGAGAGAGAGAGAGAGAGAGAGAGAGAGAGAGAGAGAGAGAGAGAGAGAGAGAGAGAGAGAGAGAAAAAAAACACACAACAGCAAACTGCAACTGCTGCTGTTTATGTAAAAAGCCTTTTCTCTTGCATTCAGTGGTCATATGAAGCAGGAATGTTAAACTCATCACAAAGTCATATGGCAAAGAAAAAGGCCAGGGAAGAGGAGTTTCTTCCTGACTTACACCTCCCAACTCCAAAAACAACAGGCTCTATGAAATACAAATCTTAAATGACTTTTCCAACTAAATAATCCACACGGTGAAGTGCTGCTTAGCCAGCGCAAGCACACACACACACACACACACACACACACACACACACACACACACACACACACACACACACACACACACACACACACACACACACACACACACACACACACACACACACACACACACACACACACACACACACACACACACACACACACACACAATGACTAACCTAGCAATAAAGCATAGTTGGAGGCACTTGTTAGCTGTGCCGTAAGGAGCTAATAGAGCTCTGGGGCTTTCCTGTTGGCACGGCACTAAAACCCAAAATTCACAAATCGCAAATGTGACTTTAAGATGGTTTACCACCCTGCACAAGATCAAACCCACCCCAGCCACACCTGCACCCTCAAACACACTCAGTTCCACGGCCACACAGACACACTTCACCCCAGAAACCCACTCAGTTCCACGGCCACACAGACACACTTCACCCCAGAAACCCACTCAGTTCCACGGCCACACAGACACACTTCACCCCAGAAACCCACTCAGTTCCACTGCCACACAGACACACTTCACCCCAGAAACCCACTCAGTTCCACGGACACGCTTCACCCCAGAAAGGCGGCTTCCCCCTGGGAGTGGGAGGAGCGGCTATGTAATATGCATCGTCTTAATAAACTTAAATTATCCGTGTCCACGTGACACAGCGCACAGACATCTCGCGCGTCAGTTTAAAGAGCCTCACACGGCTGCGTTCAGCCACAGCGCACAGACATCTCACGCGTCAGTTTAAAGAGCCTCAAACGGCTGCGTTCAGCCACAGCGCACAGACATCTCACGCGTCAGTTTAAAGAGCCTCAAACGGCTGCGTTCAGCCACAGCGCACAGACATCTAGCGCGTCAGTTTAAAGAGCCTCAAACGGCTGCGTTCAGCCACAGCGCACAGACATCTCACGCGTCAGTTTAAAGAGCCTCACACGGCTGCGTTCAGCCACAGCGCACAGACATCTCGCGCGTCAGTTTAAAGAGCCTCACACGGCTGCGTTCAGCCACACGGGCCCCACACTGAACAGTAGGGAGCGAGTGGAGATTCTCAGGGCCGGCCAGACAAATGAGGACTGACTCCTGCTCCGTCCCAGCACCCTAATCCAATGATGGGGAGGGTATGGGGACACACTGGGGACATGCTGATTGGCTAGCTTAGCCAGGGAGATCAGCCAGGGTAGCTCCTGGGTGTTGCCGTTCTCAACAGAAGGACAGATCCAACAGAGACTCTCTACCCACTGCAGTGTGCGGTGAGGTTTCCTTGTCCACAGAGCGCCCCTACCACTGCTTGTGAGAGCCAAGCCTTTAATATCCTACAGTAGGTAGACCAGAGATGGACAGGTATGGATCCATGTCCACTATTAAATGTTGGGGCATGTCTGTGCAAGATGACCATTTTGTCAAGTCCCAGGATTACTTTAGAGCAAACAAACTTATCAGTGGTATACAAAGCAGAGCTGATCATTCAAATATAATTGAGAATGCTCATCTTAAAGCGGTCAATTTGGACACATGGATGCTCTCTACTGATACACAAGTCCTGTACTTCCAGAAGATCACATGGCTATTGGTTTTGTACGAGTGTGTCCGCTGCGGTCATGGTTGCTTTGAGGGGCCTGTGGAAATGGGCTCCATACATTTGGCCTGAAGCAGAGATCTTCCTCAGACAGATTCAGACGGTCTTTCTTTTTCGATGGCCAGCACCCACTTCTGTTCACCGTCCATCACCCATACACAACGCAGTCTCTCTCAGAGAGAGAGAGAGAGAGAGAGAGAGAGAGAGAGAGAGAGAGAGAGAGAGAGAGAGAGAGAGAGAGAGAGAGAGAGAGAGAGAGAGAGAGAGAGAGAACCAGAGGGGAGGGAAGGGGAAGATCGGCCATCTGTTGCCATGGAAACCGTTTGTTCACACTTACAACTCTCTCCACCCCCAACCTCCGTAACCCTTTCCAGTTTCTCCACCCCCAACCCAAAAAAGCAGAATATTCCTCAGTCGTGAAAAAAGAAAGCAGGCAGCGCTAAAAGAACAGTTTTTCTACACACACACACACACACACTCTCTCTCTTGCTCTCTCTCTCTCTCAGGCATGGGAGAATGCAGAACTAATGTCCTTAAGGCAAACTGTTGCATGTGGAGATCTCTGTGGTTGTCACGATCTTCCACTTTTCTCTTGCTGTTGGCTGATGACAAAATGGTGGAACGTCAACCTTAGTCGTCATAGCACCTTGTTGCCATTGGCAACAGGATAACAGTATGCAAGTGGCAAGGGGTTTGTATAACCACTAGCTAGCTGGTAAGAACTTGGTTTTGGTAAAGACAAACAGATGCTTAGTCCAAATAAAAATTGTATCACTAACACCTACCCCTTTTTCCTGCTTTTTGTTTTTATTTATTTTAAGGAAAACACACACATTCCATTCACAACTTCTGTAACTACATCTGTTTGTATTAGCCCGATCAAATCAAGGGTACAAGTTTGTGGTTACACTATTACACACACACACACACACACACACACACACACACACACACACACACACACACACACACACACACACACACACACACACACACACACACACACACACACACACACACACACACACACACACACACACACACACACACACACACACACACACACACACACACACACACACACACACACACACACACACACACACACACACACTTCAAGCTAGCCCAAAGCCATTTATTAATGGGCTCTGATAAACAGGGCTTAAAGATTTCCTGTGATGAAGTCGGAGACTAAACACGCAGTGGTGCATCCTTGGTTGCCGGGCAGCCGTGCCAAAAGCGTTTTTAAACCTGGTCTGCATCCTGTCGGAGAGCGAGTGTGGAGTCTAGTGTCACTATCTCTTGTTGGCCGTGGATAAAACACACGGAGAGAACAACTTTTATGGGGACTGAAGGATGGACTATAGTTTGATCCTTTTTGGAAACCATGGCTGA
The DNA here is from genome assembly GCF_963854185.1 of Sardina pilchardus. Taxonomy (NCBI): domain Eukaryota; kingdom Metazoa; phylum Chordata; class Actinopteri; order Clupeiformes; family Clupeidae; genus Sardina; species Sardina pilchardus. The sequence continues at coordinate 2,133,978 of NC_085008.1, forward strand.
TGCTGCATGATACAGAAATGAAATAGCCGGAAGTAAACAAATGTATTTACACGGAAGTAAACAAATGTATCTCATTCTCTGAAAGAGATCGATGAACCTGGGCACTTTACAGGAGGTGGACCTTATTTGCGCATTGCAAACTGGAATAGAGGCTAGTGCATGATTTATTAACTAATTGACGGTGAGTGCGGAACAAGAGGAGAAATACTGCAACGACGGCCACGGTTTCAGTCCCAACAAACCCTCGGGTAGCTGCTGAAACTGTAGCAGACGGCAAAATCCAAAACCACAGAAAGCCACAAGAAGCTTTCTTTAGGCTCATGCCGTCATGTCAAAATTATCTCCGCATTACGTCTCCCCCCGAGGAACAGAGCGGTCCTCACGTTTCACCACTCTGCTGATCTGGAGTCCACTAGGGTACCTCAGGTAATCCAAAGGAAAACACACCAGGACATGCTATAGCGCTGGGGGAATTTAGACAATAAGTCACTTCCACTCCGACCCAAAATAAGGGTCCAGGGCCGCTGGTGCTGGGGAACATGTTGCTAATATATCAAAATCAGCATTTTGTGACCTCTGTAACAACGTAGCCTAAATCCCTAACAAGTTACAATTGAAAGCACGTTCTGGTCAGTTGGGGAGCTTTGAGTCCAGTGGCCATTTTGCTTGCGCTCGGAGCCCTTCAGAAAAGCGCACACTGACTAGCTAGATTCTTTCACGGCTTCAGCAAGAACTTCAACTTTAACTACTGTGCAACAGCAGCTTACTGACAAGTAACTAACATGTAGTACCTATAATAACTACTAGCCGATAGTGCCACCGTCCACATAATGTTTCGTCAGACAACAACAACAAAAAAAAGTATTTGGGGATTGAAACTTCCTGATGTTTTATTGGTCATAATGGCTTCACCACCAACCCTGGGCACGGGCAGAGACGGATAAAACTGAGAGGATGTTAATACTTCAGCAGCCAAGCCAATTTGGTGGTACTCAAGCGAAAGGTCATCGAGAGCAATCAGCCGCAGGAGCATTCTGCAAATCAAGATGACTGAATCACAGAAAACAACGCACGCCCAATTTTATTACTGCCATTATCCCCATATCAGCATTCAGGAATATGGTTCAGCAGTAGAGCTCGAGCATCGTGTATTGCCGAGTATGTTCCAGTGGCTGCCAACGGCCATAAAAAATAAGTAGAAGATGATCGTGGAGTTTATAGGCAACACTTAGCTGTAACGCACACTTCTTATGGATTAACTGGAGTTCGTCCAGACTACAGGGACACAACAGGGTTAAGGCTGAATAACAGGGCCAGCATGGGCTCTCTTGCTCGCCACTGAGGCCTGTGGGAAATCCACACAATCAGGTTCAAGAGTTGAGGATTATTTTGGAATAATATACAAGACTGGCTAGTTGCCGGCTAGTGAGCTAAATGATTTCATACTGCTCAACACAAGCAGATAGGGAGCGAAGTAACCAAGAAGTTTGGCCAAAGTGGCGGCAGCTGAAGGCTTTTAGGGAGTGAGACGGGAACAACACAGATAGACGGTGCGTTTTAAATTACTGTTTCACGACTGCAACGCAAAACATTGAAGCATTTCTGTCCGACTCAAGAGTGTTAAAAACTAATTTATTCACCCAACCTGTAACCACTTTTACCCCTATTTGTTGCACAATCGCTTTAAAGATCTGTATATGGATAAAAACAAATCAACGGTTGAGACGGTTTCCATTTTTGTATGAAAAATAAATTAGGCTTAATCTACAGTTTCCCTTCACCTGGATGGATGCTATCGTAGCATGGCGTGAATACATATGATTGATAGGCTAGTGTCTCCATCAACATAATTTTAATTTAATCCAATTTAGTTGAGGCAGACCCCTGCAGGTCTTCCTATAAACACTCCAGGTTTTAGGCTAGCTTCTAAGATACACTTTACAAATTAACACCTTAACGGTCATTGTTTTGGTCCAAAATGGGATTTTAGCCATTTTGACACCATCCATTTTTTTCTTGTCGTTTTCCTACACTGACTCGCTAGCACCTCTTGAGGTACAAATTAGCCCTTCCTAGTTAACATGCTAACAGCTAACTTTAAACAGCACATCATTTTTTACATTATGTCAAAAGGGTTGCTTTTTTTCACTGCAGAGATTGCTAAGTCATTACATAGTAATACCATGTTGATTGTGAGAATGCAGTTCTCTTCTGAAATACAACGTCCAGTCTACAGAATAGTGCCGTAGTTTGAACGTTTGAGTGTGTGTAGTGGAGACAAGAAAGAGACCCGTTTGAAAGTTATTACCTGCCTGGTGTGTGTTGAGAAGAAAGGGCTAAAAGAGACGCATGCGTGAGTGGTGGCCCTCTGAAGTCTGGCCTGACTCATGTCAACCTCTGCTAATTAATCTAAAACCACAGATTATCCTATGAGCCTGACTAGCAGCCTGCTGCCCCTCTAAAAGCCCAAGAATGAAACTGGCTAAAATATTTACACTGTGTGTATGAGCCGGTGATTTAATCTTCCCTTTTTTTTTTTTTTTTTATTTACGAAAAAAAAACATGCAGAAAGCAGAAATGATCAACCTGTTAAAGGGAGAAAGTAATCCAGGATTAAGCCTTAAGAAGCAAATGTGCTGTAAAGAGGCATATGAGAGCAGTGAGAGGGGGGGGGCGAGCGAGAGGGGGCAGGGGGCTTTATGTCTCCACTACTGCTGCATGAAAGGGCCGAGGGGCTGGGGGGTAGACAACCATTGTGATGCAAATGTCAGAGCCATGTCTGCTGTTTGTGGCAGGAAATTTAATTAGCAGTTGTGTAGCTATGATACAAACCAGGTGGAATGTAAAGAATGCCCTGGTGAAGAGAGCTTTAGAAGAAAGGGTAAAAAAAAGAGGAGGGGGGGGGTATGAAAAACACTTTGTGTTCCAACAAGTTACAACCTGTTGAAAGTGCATGGGAGCCTCACATGGAGATTTTTTTCCATACATATGAAGAGATCATTTCACATTTGAAATGAAATTAGGTCTAATATTTACATGGGCCCCCGCAGGAACTTGAAGAGAAATTGTGTCTAGAGAAAAGTGCAGATGCCGAGCGCAAGGAGAGCGTTCAATATTCAACAGGCAAGACTCCACCGCAGAGGGTACGGCACATTTCACTTGGACGGAAATGGAATGGGTTTCAGGGGTACACTGTACATTTCAGTATGGGTTTAAGGGGTCTCCACACACTGTGCAGTTCAGTATTGAGAAAAAAATAAAAGCGACAGCAAAAAGAAACACATGCTATTACAACACTATAGAGAGAATGAGCAGGAAAAGCATAGTATCTTAAACTAGCTTTGCTCAACAAAGACTGAGGTGGCATTGCCCAGCTAGTCCCAACAAAGACTGAGGTGGCATTGCCCAGCCAGTCCCAACAAAGACTGAGGTGGCATTGCCCAGCCAGTCCCAACAAAGACTGAGGTGGCATTGCCCAGCGAGTCCCAAGTTTGCCTGCCCGTGAGAAGGGTTGGCAGCTGCGGGGTACAGCAAAGGACCGTGGGTCGTCTCATGAGGGCTGGGCCTTTTCCAAACGGGCTAAATTCAGAACACACACACACCAGGGTTACCATGTGACCCCCCACCCCACCCCACCCCACCCCTTCAAACAGCACTGCAGCTGTCCCCTTGGTGGGGTTGCATCATGGACACGTCCATTTAAAACTGGCCCTGCTATTGAGTTACTGTGGTCTCCGCTGAAATGATCACACAAGCCTAGTCCTGTGAGGTCAGGCAGACGCAGATGCAATCTCCACTGCACACCTGAGGACCAGGTGGCAAGGCATGAGTCACGGTGCATTACGACATTCAGCACGTTTTCTCTGCAACCCTGTGTGCGTGTGAGTATGTGTGTATGCTATGCATGCGTGTGTGTGTGTGTGTGTGTGTCTAACTAATTCTGACTGTAACCCAACATCATAACCAGTCTGTTCTCACTTGGATCACAGGTAGAGGAAAATGCACGATCCTTGCGGTAACTGACTGGGCAATGTTTGGATTCAACCAACACTAAAACTATCAACTGAACAACTTGGCTCGATGATTTATCCACAATCCATTAATAAGCCTAATGTGAGTGTACTGTACACTCTGGACATGCCACACCTACAGAGGAGGAACAAGACGTTAGGGCTACGGGGGGCTGATTGCTGTAGTGAACAGAGAGCGAGTAGCGCTTTGTGTGTGTTCATGTTGTTAGCGCCACAGGTGCCCCTACACACTGTACTCATCACCTCCCTTACTAACATGTACTGCACTCCAGCACGGAGCTTGACCACAGAGTTTGCTCCAACATGACCGGAGAGATTAGGCGATCATTTTACCACGGCTGACAGCACTGCCAGTTACATCAGAGCTTATTGATCCTGTGCTATCTGCGGTTTTCCTAAATTCTGACAGGTTCCCACTTAGAGACGGAGTTCTTTAGGGCATCCCTTCTCGGTATTCACACACACACGCACACACACACACACACACACAAAAGATTTCCAGGGTGGAAGGAACTCCGGTTCACACCTGAAAAACAGGTGGGGAGTTGAGCGAGTTTTGGAGACAGAGAATGTTTTTGTCAGCAAACAGCTGCTCCCTCTGCACAGGCTCAAACACACTCGCTCACCATGCCATCTCCTCATTTCACCCTCTTCTTCAGACCTGCCTCTGCAAGAGCAACCTTTTCACGTCAATCATATGGCGAGACGATTATAACATAGTTAAAAATACTAATACCTCCGAGTTTCAAACACGACACTGTATCTCCCACCCACGCCCCCACTGTTCCTCAACAGCGATCCTAACCAGAGCTCTTCCCCCTCCATTAGTTTGGGTGTATTTGTGTATCGAGTTGCCATGTAAACATAACTGCTGCTTGCTGGGGTTTCTGGTTGCTTGGGACATTTCATTGCCATTCCTTTATTTTTCTTTTGTACTGGGTGTGTAACAATTACGAGCCTGATTGTTGCAGGTCTTAAGCGTTCTGTCAAAACAAGTAAAACTAATGAAAATTTTCTGGCAATTGTTTTTTTTTATCCTATTTATAAACACAATTTTTATGATCTGAAATTATCTGGCATTAAACTAGGCCAGCTGTTGATTTTATTCTATGATTCATATTCAAACCAGGCATTAGTGAACTTGTGAACATGTCAGATCACTGGTTGTGCAATTTTACCACATGAGCTCAGTGGAAAACGGGCCCATCTTCACATACAAGGGAGAAATCTTAATTAATCAATAATTCATACCAATGGGATTAATAATTAAGCTGTCCAGCAGAAGGGCGAATCCTGCATGGAAGCACTCCTGTGACAGCATATCCCCTTACCAGAAACTAGATATCCCAGTCTTTAATTAAAGAAGCTGTGTTTACACGCTGGGCCAGTCTTCACAGAGTCAATGACTTAAGGCTGACACATCGGACAAAGAGGCACCTGACTAGCATCTTCTAGTGTGCTCATTACTAAAGGGTAGGAGAGGAGCAGGAGACAAAACCTTCACAATTTTCACATAGAATGGAAGTAAAATGAAATGTGAAGAAGCAAAACAGACATCAGCGGTCAGTACAGCCATTACCCTCATTATCACCATGGCTTTCACTGGTATGGCCACTCCACTCTAAAGACAAATCAATAGCGCCATGGAGGCAATGAGAGGTGACACCTGGACCATTGTTGTGGAGAGACCTCGTTAAGGAGCCATGTCCATTTCCTTCAGCAGGTGTAACATCACCATAGTGATAAACTGCACCTTAAGCCATGTTTACCTTATATTACCTTAAAAAAAAAGTTGAGAACTGTGTTGCAAGAAAATCCATGGCAGCTGCCTAAGTGTGTGTGGAAATCCACACGACATATGTATATACATTTAAACATTACACTTATTATTAAAATAAGACATATTTTAGAAAGAACAAACGAGGCATGTTTCACAGGATTATAAACAACATGTTAGATTTAGTTCAATGTGTTTGAGTTTTTGCGAGTCAATTTATACAATACATATAGCATCAAGGAATATTTTTAACCATTACATGGCCAAATTAAAGTGTGGAATGGTTTCATTTCTTTATGTGAAATTGTATTATGTATGCAGAATATTAATCAAACGTGTCAACATGTGTTTCCCTTTACAATGTTTGTATCTGCGGAATGGCAATATATCCCTGTTTAAAGCAGACTGATCTTATTGACTTACTAACATAAATATAAAAGAAAAAAGGATCTGACGATCGGTATCACGTTCAGGTCATTAGAGCTGCTATCGAAACTTAAAGACAAATTAGTTTTATGATGCCTAATATTATGTAGCCTACAGTAAAAAATATGCGTTAAATCAATGGTGCACAACATTTGACATGTAATTGGTTTTGACATTATAACAGTATTATAACAGTGTTCGTCTGGTTACAGCAATCGTTTGAATCCTAACAGCACTGAAGCTCATATGAGCGACAACAAATACACCAAATGTGTAACGTTAGGTTTCTCACTTGGCCCTTTAAATTCAGCCAGCAACCTGTTGACCATCTCCTTGAATCTGAGGCGGCCATTCACTAACGCTACCTCTAGAATATCGACTACAGGTTCAACCATTTCGAAACAATAAAAACATTTGTTTTGATGTTGACATTTTCTCTACCATCATATAATGCTACTTTATTCCCAGCTCACTGAGAAATCGGTGTAAAAGAAAAAAACTCGCAGCAGCGGTGGATGGATGTTAACGTTAGCGATCTGATTTCTTCAGTGGTCCAACTGATGTGGGCAGCAACAGTCATCTTCAGTAACGTTAGCTCAGAAACAGTAGATTACATTAACATTAAACCTCACGATTGTTAGAAACTAGATGTTTTATAGTGTAATCACTGGTGAAGTTTAAAAGATATATGGGGTGTTTGCCAAGTTCAGAAAAATATTCACCAACATCACCTTCAGAGATCTAAACTGAATGTTTGAAATGGTTCGGATTTTATCAAAAAAAGTCTTAATCTCTAACACTTTATTCGAATCACTTATAAACAACTGACTGACTACTTTCAATGACAAATGTTTCGATTTGTCCACCAGTGACTTTCGCTATTAGCTACCAAGCACTCTGCAAGTTAATTGGCTAACTAGCCCACGGTAGCTAGCACTTGAAAGCTATCGATAGCTAGCGAGGTGGGTAGCTAACGAAACCTCAGATTAGCTTCTGAGCTAGCTGGTTACCACAGCTATCGCTACGAACTATAAACGACTAGCCCGCTAGCTAACTAACTCAATAAGTTACTCAGCAAGCTGAGCTGGCTAGCTAGTTAGTTAGCTACTTTAAGGGGTGTAGAATGAGGGGACATTTCTGTGTGAAGGACAAAAGTACTTCAACATCCAGTTACACGAAATATAAAGTTAGAAAATCATGGTCTCTACCTTGTGACAAAATATTTCTTCTTTTGTCGTGATTAGTTTTGCCCTGGCTGTGCTTTCTTTTCTCTCACTTGTTCGCTCGCCTCCAGTTGCTGCTGCTGCTGCTGTTGCTGAGTGTTGCTCCCGTTGGTAAGTAACTGTCTCCACGACTACAGTCTCTATGGCGCGCGGGGGTCTCGAGGCAACTGTTGCTACCCTTCTGAGCATACGTCAGTGTATAAAAACAAAAGGGGTGTGGATGGATCAAAGGTCCCGCCCACCCGCCACCGCGCGCCTTTCCCGCCCTGCACGCGAGAGTTGCTCAAACCCGCCAAGCTCACGTTTTCACCGCGAAATGTCAACCTTTTCCGAAGATGTTGGTGGAGGAGCGAAACTAGACCCTGAAGCTGTAGGTGTCAAGTCAGTCACTTAGTGGTACTGCCAGGTAGTACACATTTAGCATAATGTATAGACATGCTCTGAAATTATGACATAAATGCGTTAAGATATCAGATAGGCTACTATTGGTCATTCATCTTGTCCAAAGTAGGCCTAATGCAAAAATGCTTTAGAATGCAACATGAAAAACGTGATAGGCCTATGTTTGCGCTTATCTCTTTCTGTTGCGTGTATGATGAATTCAAGTTCAAGTTTATTGTCATGTAATTATTTATCAGTAGCCTATGACGTATTCGGCTCAAGAGCCAGCTTGAGCACAGGATTCCTGCAGGACATTTTTTGGATTTTTGCACTTTTGCATGGATGTTCAAGGCCATGCATGTGGCAAACTTTAATTTGTAGGTCTATATGAAGCCTATGTATGTCATTTCAGTTACAAGCACGTTGGCCTACAGATTCCTGTAATTCCAATATTTTGATATTGGAATATTGTATTGCAGGTGCTGGTGATATATTGCCATAGGGGTAGGAATATTGCATACTGTATTTGCATATTGCAAAATAGATTCCCGGTCCATTTTACTTCCCAGAGTCACAAGGCTTCTTCCTCATGACTTCTGGTGTTGGTGGTAGAAGGCCTATCAAATGAAAGAGGGTAAACTTGTAGTGAAAAAAGAAGAAAGCCACAAGAAAATAGGCTAGCAGACAGTAGGATGACTCTCCCCTTTGTACTTCGAACACATTATTCCTGCTTTATGCCTTTTGTAGTTTTCTTCTTCAGGTACACAGATATGATGCATGGTAAGATACTTTGTTGCAGTGTATAAAGTATCACAAAATCACTGTATTGTGATTCCATCATTATCGTGGGCAATATACTGTGACAGGTCATTGAATTGACATTGTTATCATTGCTATTCTCCTTAATGTAGCCTTACCATGCCAGAGTTATTGCTATGATTGATTGATTGATTTAGCCTAATGAATGGACTTTATAGTTTATTTGCTATTCTCCTTTATTCATTGTTTTTTTTCATTAGGTTATTGCTTGAATTGATATGGTTTATTATTGCTATTCTCCTTAATGTTGTCTGACTAACTTGATCACTGCTTAATTAATTATTGTTTTGAGAGTTAGCCTTTGGTTTCATTCAATAAAACATGAGGTTTCACAATAATGTGATGCTGATATGTAATGCTCGCTTAACAAATCAAGTAGGCCAAATTTGCAGGGCTGTAGTTGTTATTTTTGTGTATATCACACTCTGAGCTGAAGGCCATTATGATGATTATGATGATGATGATGATTGTTAGAAGCAGCAGCAGGTGGGTTTATCTCACTGTGGCAGCTACTGCAGTTACTACTACTTCCACTACTTCTGCTAATGGAAATGAAAGTAATAGCAGATTATAGCAATAATGTAAGCTATGCATTTCCTGAAGGAAAAGCCAGTGTATGCAAAGCAGGTAGGCTACTGCGAATGAGTGTGCTTGAGAATGAGTGGTTAAGGGAGTATGGGTGAGAATGGTAATGAGTAGTGAGAATATGCGAATACATGAAATATGAATGAGTGGTAGGTTAATCTATGGGGATTTAAGAGGCAAAAGGAGGGCATTGAGTGTCAAAAAGGGATATGCCGAGAGAGACAGAGAAGCCATCAAACCAGGTGTAATAAACTGTTGTTACCACTTGATGGCGGTATATACCCACTTACTTTGACTAGACAGACAGAGCGGCATGTCTCTGTCTGACCGCAGACAGACAGTTGCTTGCAAGTTGCAGCAGTTGCAACAGCTACTCTGCTAACACCTACAGATCTCTGACTGCAAAATATAATATCTTTGCTGGATATCTATTGCAATAATATCTGTCACATCCATGCATAGTCTACATAGTTAGTTTATGGGCCATAGTTTTGTGTAGGGTCCACTTATAGCCTACATAAGTTGATGGTGATACGACGGCGGAGTTAAAGTGGGTGGGAGCCGTAATTGGCGCTATTTTCACATTAGCTGACAGCAGAATGTTTGGCACTAAATGAGCTAGTCCTCATACACACGCGCGCTGTCTGGGAAAGCTTGACAAATCTGTGTTCGACTTGCGGCAGGTGTTGTTCTGAATATTGTAAGTTAGGAAATAATTAGCCAGCAGACAGACTAATTACGTCTTAATCGCCTTGGAACAAGTTCAAGCGGTTTGTCTAACATTACTCATCAAATCCAGCACTTCAGACAGCTGCGTGACTGACTGGCTGGCTAGTGATACGTGAACTTTTTCAAACGGATCGATATTATACGGTAAGTCAACTAGCTAACTGACATAATTTATGATGGCAGGCCAACAAATATGACATGTAAGGTTACGTTAAATAATTAGTATTCAATAATGATATGTGGTTAGGTTTAATTGACAGTCAGTTAACGTCTAACGTTACATGTTTGCGAACGTTAACGTTCCTGTGAGTCCTGCTGATACGATAATGGACGACGTGTCCTACTTGTGTGTGATGTGTCTCTAACTACTTTCAATTAAGAAGTCTACTTCAGGATATAGGCTGGCTCACAGCTTCAGTTGTAGTTAACTACAAGTACAACTGAAAATAATACCAAACACGTGGAAGTAATATTTTACACAATAAATAAAATAGATGTGTGAAACCTAACTTCACCTCCTCTTCTTATACCCAGGGGGCAAAGGGGGTTACAGACATGGGCTGCTGTAAAAGGTTGTCATGCAAAAATAAAATCTAGGATGTCCCAGGATCACAACCTGGGTGGACAACCCGGTCAAACAGACTTATAATGGGGCATAAAGAGGGTGATAACACACAAACAGCAGCTTATTGACCGGGTTGTCCACCCAGGTTGTGATCCTGGGACATTTTATTTTTGCATGACAACCTTTTACAGCAGCCCATGTATGATTTCCCCCAAAAAGGGGGTCTTGCCCCCCTGGGTATTACCAGATGTTCTGATGTAGGCCAGTTAAACAAGTCATAATTAAACTTTGAGTAACAGGTAAATGGACTCTTCTATATCTCTAGGTCATCCTGGTGTCTTAAACTAACATTTTATTTATCTGGGTTAAAATGTTTGTCACGTTTGGATACTATTAGTTTTATGTAGGGTTAGTAACGATTTAGAGAAATGTGACAACCATTAACGTTTACGTTAGGTCTTTCTTGAGGTCCTGTGCTGATATAAGCTAAATTATTGTTAAGTAATTTAGCTTTTGAATTAGATGTTGCAGATGTTTTGTAACATGTCGCATGACTAGCCTACTCAAAGCCATCGCTGGCAGCACAATCACATGTTACTGCTGAGAAAACTAGTAGCCTATCGCAAACTATTATAAAACAGCTAGCTGTTCTGTGAAAATATTATTAAACCTCAATATGAACGACAAATACAGCGTATCTGTTTACAAATTACATACGGGCATGAAACGTGGAGTTGAAAGAACGTGCACCTGTTAGAGTTTGAGATCACTTGACACGTGTTTCCGCTAACTTAACAAATGGTGAAATGGGGAAAGAAATTTTAACGTGTAAATTATTTCTATGGCACAATTAGGCTACAACTACATCAAATGTATTGCGATTCCCAATATCACCATAATCAGCATAGCACGTTCTGTAATGCTGAATCGGATAATAATAATAAAGGACCCACGTCCGCAAAACTGTCCGGTCTGTCACATTTATTTTGCTTTAGAATCCCACGATTAGAACTAGCCTTCTTTCTAATAATGATGATAACATGGACCACGCAGAGTTAGGCGCAATATTCGTGAGATATACCAGGACAATTTCAAGTCCGTTCAAGCCCTCGTAGCCTCAGTGAAGGGGAAATCTCATTGCTGTTTACCATGTTTGTAGGCTACTGATGCCTAGATATATTAGAATAATATATTGTAACGCTGTAAAATTAGGCTACAACATTGGTCTAAATGAATTCCAAATGATCGACATAACGACATCTGAGTGGAGATGCAGTTCCTCTTGTCATGGTCGGAAACGGCACACTGTTCAGCGCTGATAAAACCTCAGTATGAACTGATGTCAGTGCCCGGTAGTAACCTCGGGATGCTGACATGATTGCCACGCAACGACTGCACCAATGATGGGGAGGTTTGCTGGTCATGTGTGCGTGGGGCGAAATGCTGTGTCTTTTACGTCTAGCATCGTAATTGGCAGATGCGATCTGGCTAGAGTGGAAAGACACGTTTGGCGTTCTATTTTGGTGAGCGCCCGAGAGTGTCATTTCGGTCTTTCGGTCACACGAGAAAAGGATGATTGCTTTTCATTTAGGCGAGTCCTGCGTATAGGAATAGTAGCCTATTACCACTGTTAGCAAATCTATTTTAATAAAGGCGAAATAACAAATTAAAGTTCCAAAGAGACAGTACATATGTACATAGTACATTTTTTGTACATATGGCACATCCCATGTAGAAATGATTTTGATCTTGTTTAATCATGATAGTTCATTCATTCATGATGTATACATAATATACTGGTCTTTTAGTGATCTTTAGCTGTAACCGTAATCATGAATGAGAGTCGTGAATAAGAAACAGATAAAAAAGTGTGTGGGTTTGGAGCAACCTTTTTATGGATGGATGAACTGTGAGGTGGTTTGTGTTGACTATCTGTGATGAACAGCATGTGTAGGAAGTGATGCTACGTTGGTGGCTGTGAAACTCCATGGCTAGAGATGAGATTTTTGGGGAAGCCCTCAAAGAAGATGACTCAATACGAATGGCCGCAGTTGATTTTGAATTAGAGGAGGAACACACAACCTGTTGTTGCTCATTTCCTCAAGTGTTCTGTGCCAAATGTACCCCTCTGTTCTCTACTCTGAAAAGCCCAAAGCACAGTCTGCGTCTGCCTTAAGGGCGTTATTAGCTGATTTCCGTAAGGCAGTGCAGAAAGGCATGAACTTACTGGAGCCTCTGAGAAATGTCTCCTTCACGGAACTGAAGCTGTTCCACAACATTGGTACATGACATGACCAGTTGAGCTTCAAAAAAAAAAAAAAAAAGATCTTGCAAATGCAAACAGTGTCACTCCAGTGTTCGCTATGATGTTAATATTTAACTGCACGTTACGCCAGGGGGTCTGGAGACCTCGGTAACACCTGAGAGTGAACCTTTGCTCAGGTGTCCAGACGAACACCGAATCTGCACCCAAGGCCGTCTCCCTGCACTGTGTGTCCTGGAGCTTGTCCTGTTAGGTAAGCGGGCAGCGCAGGATCTCCGGGGTCTTCTGCCCTCGCCTGCTGATCTGATGTGCACCGCGTGAGGCTGACGAACTGTGTCCCCCGCTTAACACTTCACTCCCTTACATCATCTGTCACGCAAACAGTCACACAGAGACTTCACTGAGCGGAGGGGTCAGTGGCGGCATCACTGGGTAGTTCATAATGCAGGACTGATCAGCCCACTTTGCCTGCCGTGTGTCACCAGCTGACTTTGGCAAGCAGGCAAGCTCCAGTTTCGGCCGAAACCTAAAAACACTCGGAGGCCTTCAGGATGCTTTGCTGCTTGTCTTGGCTGCACCCATGTTTGTGTTTTGACGTCTATAAGACACCAGCATCAGTCAAGAGTGGCGTCTGTAATGTGGCATTGGAACAGACACATGTACAGTAAATGTACGCACACGCACAGCACAGCACGTGCAGCACCAGGGGGGGAAGCAAGTTCATTTCTGCAAGCTTTCCCTCGCATTTGCTCTATTGGCTACCTGACCCAAACAGGAAATACTGGTACGAGCCGTCTGACGGGCTGGCCTCTTCTGACTCATGCGTAAGCCATGCCGTCTGAGGAGGACTGGGATCAAGTGGCTACCACTGGGAACCTGTGTGATTGATGATAACCAGTATCAGTGTGTGCGTGGTGTGATGCCGTCGGACTGGAAGAGCAGCATGCTGCAGGGGACGAGACCGTGGCCTGAATGGGCGGCACATTCTGATCTGGAAATGTAGCCGTGCTCTGAGCGTTAAGCCTCTTTTGCATACACACACACACAGGCTAAAAGAAGGGATGATGTGAGCTGTGACCCTCCATTTCCCTGCTGCGTACAGGAAGTGGTCAGAGCACAGGTCAGTCGGTCAAACTGGTCTATGCAAATACGGGTCAGAGATGCAACACACCTGATAGGGCGCCGATAACCATCCACCTGCTTATCTTACAATAGCAAAAGCAGGACACTGCTGTGGGGGTGTGTGTGCATACAAATAAAATGTGTGTGTGCATACAAATAAAATGTGTTTGTGCATTTTCTCAGCTGTGGTCATGTAAAGTCTTTTTCCACAGTTCAAATGTCTCTCTTTTATTTTTTTATTAGTAAATGTGTTTTCCTCATCAGCCATCACATTGTTTAAAGTAGGTCAGTCGGCAGCCCCTGTGGTGTATTAATACTTGCGTCCGTCTTCTCGTCCTGCCGGTTCTGTGTGTTGTGTATAATGTGTGTGTGTGTGTGTTGTGGAGGACCATCAGGCGCATCCTCCTTAGCCAGCGCAGCTGCGGATGCAGAGCGGAGCGGACCGAATCACCCCAGCTGTTTGTCCCATAGTAACCCCTCCACATTTGCATGGCCAGCGGGAGTGTGTGTGTGTGTGAGTGTGTGTGAGTGTGTGTGAGTGGGGGCGGGTGGAAGATGCGAGGGGAAAGCCCCGCCCTCAGCCTCCTTATTTGGAGCATGAGCTTTGTGGTGTGAGACGATTTGGCCAATCAGGGCGCGCGGAATGCTTGATGTGTACTGTGGGAAGTGTGTGTTTGAGGAAGTAGAGTGGGGAAGGGGGGGGGGGGGTTGGGTGGGTGTGGCTAGAGGGAGAAGCCGAAAGCTGTGTGAATGTGTGTGTGAGATGAGTGATGTGTTCTAGTCGGCAGCTAAGGCACTAAGGGGAGGCTCTCATAGCTCAGTCGACCGGCACTTCTGAAACACCCGGCGTTTAGAAAGCTCTCGAAAAACAGCTTTAGTCTCTCAGACGCTTTCCAGGGAAACCACATCAATAGCCTACAAACATCATTCCAAAGATGCACTGTAAGTTTTTCATTTTCAAATTCTTCATTTGAATTCTTGGAATACTAGTGATGCTGCCATGCTACTATGACCATGATGGTATGCAAACGTGAGTTCAGATGTAGGCTCTGCTAAATAGTATTATGGGTTTAAATGAGAAGGTTCAACATGTGCCGTAGTAGAGGGCTATCAGGCAGAGATGCTGAAGGTGCCTCCTCACTGAGAGGGGCGTTCTTGTGAGACTGCAGTCCATGATTCATTTATGGAGATGGCGCTTGATTTCATGTGATGTGAGGCTCTCTCTTCAGGGGCTTTTTTTGGTGAAATTGTTGCATGTGATCACACACACACACACACCACACACACACACACACACACCGAAAGAGAGAGAGAGAGCTTGTGTGTAGCTCCACACACACTCCCCAGCAGCAGGCTGGTTGGTATGGGGAGCTGGTTAGCGCTGGGAGGAGCGCAGGCTTAGCGCTTAGCGCTCATTCATTCGGTCACACAGAGCTGCACCAGACGGCAGCAGGCAGATCTGGCTTCCACACAAGCCGGCATCACCAGCCGGCATTAACAGCACTGGCCATCCACACCAGGCAGATGGGGCAACCAGACTCTCGGGGGGTAGATGTGGTGCTTATTGCCCCTCTAGCTGCCGTTTTTACCCCCCAGATCAGTGTTGTGGCAGCTATGTTGTGTTTGTGCTTACGTGTCGGTTGGTTTGTGTACATTTCAGGCGCTGGGTGTGGCTGTGGCTGTGTGTGTGTGTGTGTGTGTGTGTGTGTGTGTGTGTAAGGGGGGCTCTCTAGTGTGGGATGGACCCCTCCCCCAGCTGTCGTTTGATAATGCTATCCTCCCACCCAGAGAGGGGGACTGCATACCTCCCACCCCACACACACATGACCCTGCACAGGACACACTCACACACACACACAACCCTGCACAGCACACACACTCCTGCCTGTAGCGCAGAGCTTGCTGTCCTCTGAGTGTATGTGTGGATGCAGTGTGTCCATGAGC
>NC_085008.1:2154842-2164768 GCF_963854185.1 Sardina pilchardus
CGGTTAGCTCTCACGCAACACGCTGACAAGGTGATCTCTCACGCAAACACACACACACACACACACACACACACACACAAGGTGAGCTCTCACACAACACACACTCACAACATGTTGCCCCCCAACAGGTGTAAACAGACTCTATTATATAGAGAGAGGCTGGTGACATGCTGTGTAGCCCTTATCAAGTTCAAACACACACACACACACACACACACACACACAGAAGCACACAATATCCACAGTGAAATGGTCCTTTATATGGCCCTCACAGCGCACACACTCTTTCAGGTTACATTATATTTTGTACATGTTCCCAACAAACACTGAAGAGCCAAGTTTGTTTTTAGCAACCTTACGTTAACCTAACACACACACACACTGTGTATTAGTCTGGTCACAGTGTTGTGTTTGTCATGTGCGTAAAACTAGCCAAAGGTCAGCTGAATCAAATGGCACACACACACACACACACACACACACACACACACACACACACACACACACACACACACACACATATTGTGTTACTCTGGTCAGGCCTGAGCGTGGAGTCAGAGGAAACGAGCTCCGTCATGCTCAGAACGGGACATGTGACTCAACTGTAACTTTGTGGGGTGAGTCAGAGACCCCACAGGGAGCTAATGCGGTCATAGCACCCAAGTTATAGACACCACAAAGAGCCAATGAGGTTGCAGCAGCCAACCTGTGACCCCACAGAGAGCCAATGAGGTTGCAGTAGTCAGCCTGTGACCCCACAGAGAGCCAATGAGGTTGCAGTAGTCAGCCTGTGACCCCACAGAGAGCCAATGAGGTTGCAGTACTCAGTCTGTGACCCCACAGAGAGCCAATGAGTCTGCGGAACCCAAGTCAGTGAGCCAATGAGGTTGTGGCAGCCAGTCAGAGAGCCAATGAGGTTGTGGCAGCCAGTCAGAGAGCCAATGAGGTTGTGGCAGCCAGTCAGAGAGCCAATGAGGTTGCTGCAGCCAGTCAGGGTGGAGCTGTGTTGAGCAGGACACCAGCGGCTTGGCTCTGTCCAGGGTCTCATCCTGTTCCTGCCCCCTGCTTCCTGTTTCCATCGCTGAGCTCAGCCCAGTGTCATCACTTCCTGCTGATAGGGATCACGGTGGACAATAGGTAGGCATGTCCTCTTCGGCCTCGCTGCCCTAGTCAGCATTCCGTAGTGACCTATGCGTCTTACGCAACACCAGGCTGACTGACCCCAAAGGAATGTTCCTCTCTGTTCCACTAAATGACGGGCGTCGTATTCTTTGTGCACAATATTCATGGAAGAGTGTGTGTGTGTGTTTGTGTGTGTGTGTGTGTGTGTGTGTGTGTGTGTGTGTGTTTAGACAGAAGTGTGCGGGTTCAGCTTTATTCCCTGTGTACAGTATTCACGTATCAAAATGAAGCCCTGTGAGCCAATTCAGGCCTGTTATCGGACTATTACTTTTACAAAAGAGTACAAAAGCTCCTTTACAAATACGACTGCTGACCTTAGTGTGGCCTCTGTGGAGAGTGGGTGTGCCCTGGCCCTGTGTGTGTGTGTGTGTGTGTGTGTGTGTGTGTGTGTGTGTGTGTGTGTGTGTGTGTGTGTGTGTGTGTGTGTGTGTGTGTGTGTGTGTGTGTGTGTGTGTGTGTGTGTGTGACCTCGGCTGTTTTGGTCCTGATGATTAAGTGTACGTAGCCCTCTGGCCACCGGTTGTGCCGTGACCTTGTTTACACAGACGGTTAAAGCGCTCCGCAGCTGTAGAACAACACAGACGGTTAAAGCGCTCCGCAGCTGTAGAACAACACAGACGGTTAAAGCGCTCCGCAGCTGTAGAACAACACGGCGCTCTGCTGCTGGTAGCGTCCAGCTCCAGAGAGTTCCGCTGCCCAGTTCCTCCTCCTGCTCCTGCTGCTGTTGTTGTTTAGGGTTATACACAGTGTGTGTGTGTGTGTGTGTGTGTGTGTGTGTGTGTGTGTGTGTGTGTGTGTGTGTGTGTGTGTGTGTGTGTGTGTGTGTGTGTGTGTGTGTGTGTGTGTGTGTGTGTGTGTGTGTGTGTGTGTGTGTGTGTGTGTGTGTGTGTGTGTGTGTGTGTGTGTGTGTGTGTGTGTGTCTGCTGCTGCTGTTGTTAAGGGTTATACAACTGTCCACGTGGACGATCTGGGTCAGGAAGCCTGCTGTCGTGGCACACACTGGACACACGGACAACAGCCCATATGTTATCCCACTCCCTGTGTGTGTGTCATGGATACACAGACAGCATGTTATCCCAATCCCTGTGTCCGTGTGTGTGTGTCTGTTTCATGAGATTGACCGCTTTAGTGACGCGCGGTGTCATGAGTTGCTCCTTAATCTCGTTTTTAAAATGTGTCACTTTTCATGTGTTTGTTTTGGGCATGCTGCAGCCTACTGCACCACTGTCTTAGTTCATCTCCTAATCCCTAATCCAAGGCGCTGTGGCGGCCCTGCAGCAGAGATTAGAGTGTTCTAGCAGTGCTGATGCAACTGAGAGGCCTCAATGTGCACTGTGGGGGATCAGATGAGTCAGAATGAGTCATGGTGAATGAGTGAAGGTACCTGAAATGGAGGGGGATTTTGAGAGTGTGTGTGTGTGTGTGTGTGGGGGGGGGGGGGTTGCAAGAGATTGCGAGAGACTGCAAGAGAGAGAGTGAGTGTGTGTTTTACACATACATCATTCTCGATGGGTCATACTGATGTCTTTGGCCAGTTGGGTGCTCCTAGCTCTGATTCTCCTTTACAATAAACCCAACTGACCAAAGATATCAGAAAACACACACACACACACACACACACACACACACACACACTTGTAAAGTAAAAAGCCCTGAATAAACCCAACTGACCAAAGATATCAGAAAACACACACACACACACTTGTAAAGTGAAGAGCCCTGAATAAATCCAACTGACCAAAGATATCAGAAAAACACACACACACACACACACACACACACACTTAGTAAAGACCCCTGAATAAACCCAACCTGCTCTCCACAGCCACCGCCGTGCGGCCCATCTCCCTGGCGGTTACCGCGGCGACGGACACGGGCCTGTGGACCACGCGCGGCGACGGGGAGGTCAAGCTGCGGATGTCCGAGTCGGGCCCGGGGGCCGAGCCGGCGCTGACCGTGCACCAGATGTTCCGCAACTCCGTGGAGCGTTTCGGAAGCTACACCGCCCTCGGCTGGAAGGAGGCGGATCAGTGGAAGACCATCAACTACCGGGAGTACTACCAAAGCTGCCGCATCGCCGCCAAGAGCTTCCTCAAGGTGTGTGTGTGTGTGTGTGTGTGTGTGTGTGTGTGTGTGTGTGTGTGTGTGTGTGTGTGTGTGTGTGTGTGTGTGTGTGTGTGTGTGTGTGTGTGTGTGTGTGTGTGTGTGTGTGTGTGTGTGTGTGTGTGTGTGTGTGTGTGTGTGTGTGTGTGTGTGTGTGTGTGTGTGAGAGAGAGAGAAGAACATAGAGGATCCCATGCCCTAAGGCCAAAAAGCTACATCAAAACAAGTCTAGTCAAGTGAAGTTTATTTATGAAGCGTGTTCCATGCACCGAGGTCATCCAGTGTGCTTTACATCAACACAAGACCAACAGTAGTAAATAGAACAAATAAAAGCGTAGAAGAAACATGTTTCATGTGTGAAAAGCAGCTTAGTTAAGTTGAGTTAACTTTAGTCTAGTCAAGTGGAGTTTATTTATATAGCGCATTTCATACAGTGAGGTGATTCAGTGTGCTTTACATAAACCAAAGATAAACAGTCATAACAAATAAAGGCATAGAAGGGCAATATTCATAGAATAGTTTAAAAGGTACTTAAAAGATCATAATAAAAAGAAAACATACAACTTAAAACTGGTCAAGTGAGAAAGATATGTTGCGTTTTAACTCTTGAATTTGAGGTGTTGGTTGGTGGGGGAGAACACAAACAAAACCTTGTGAATGTTAAGTGAATTAGTTGATGAGCCTAATGGCGTTCTTGTGAATATTAAGTTAATTAGTTGATGAGCCTAATGGCGTTCTTTGAAAGGTGCGAGTCGTGTCCTTTTCTGTCAGCTGTAACGCCGTAGCTCTGTCCCGCGTGGAGGAAGTGCTCTTGACCTGGTCAGTTCTCTAAAAAGAATAGAGAAAGTTAAACAAAAGGGAACAAAGAGTGAACATAATGATGACATCTGTCTGTGGGTTTTGCCAGTGTCTCACTGTGTGTGTGTGTGTGTGTGTGTGTGTCTACTGCGCGTCTCTTAACAGCTTGGCCTGGAGCGCTATCATGGGGTCGGCATCCTCGGCTTCAACTCAGCTGAGTGGTTCATCGCGGACATCGGAGCCATCCTGGCAGGGTGAGAGTGTGTGTGTGTGTGTGTGTGTGTGTGTGTGTGTGTGTGTGTGTGTGTGGTTGTACGTGTTGTGGCAGGTGTAACTGTATACGAGACCCGCGTGCTCGGTTGTAAACAGAGACAGTGTTGCTCGGCCTCTCTGTGTTCATGACTCTGTGTGTGTTTGTGCGTGTGTGTGTGGAGGGGGCAGATGTAATGACTGTGTGTGTGTGTGTGAGTGCCTGAGTGGGGGGGGGGCGGCTCATTGAGCTCCCAGCACATGACGCATGCATACCTGTGTCTGTTTCCCAAAACAAAACAAAACAAAGCAAAACGTCACACTGCGCTACACGGCCTCCATTCTTTACTGTCCCTTTGTGCCCGGGGCACGGACGAGGGACGAGGCCCGCAGCCAAGAGCTAAGCAGCTTTAATGACCCCGCCCACACACACACACACACACACACACACACACACACACACACACTTACTCTGTCTGCTTTGGGCTAGAGCAGTCTCATAGACGCGGCCAAAACAACGTGAACGTGTTCTTAAGCTCTACACTGCTAGCACGCAGTCTGTGGCGTCAGTCTTAGTATAGTTTAGTGACACAGTGACCGCATATAGTGTTGGTCAAAGGTCTCATTTTCACACTACTGTAAATAGCATATAGAGTATATCTAATCTATATATAATTTGAACGTTTTCAAAGTGTATTGTGTTCATACTGTACTGTATACTGTACTGTGTGTGTGCGTGTGTGTATATGTATGTATGTGTATTATATAAGTGTATGTAAATAGTGTATAGAGTCGTTCAGGAGGAGTAGTGAAATGACAAGTTGAAATGCCAAGTGCCAAGCTCTTGTCCAGTGTTGTGTGCCATGCCATGCTGGCGTTTTAATACCAAGTGCCATGCTGGCTGTTTAATGCCCAGTGCCATGCTGGCTGTTTAATGCCCAGTGCCATGCTGGCTGTTTAATGCCCAGTGCCATGCTGGTTACTTGTTGCCCAGTGCCATGCTGGTTATTTAATGCCCAGTGCCATGCTGGTTACTTGTTGCCCAGTGCCATGCTGGCTGTTTAATGCCCAGTGCCATGCTGGTTACTTGTTGCCCAGTGCCATGCTGGTTATTTGATGCCCAGTGCCATGCTGGTTATTTGATGCCCAGTGCTGGTTGTTGTTGCAGTGGGTTTGCCGTGGGCATCTACACGACCAACTCTGCGGAGGCGTGCCAGTACGTGGCGGAGAACTGCCAGGCCAACATCCTGGTGGTGGAGAACCACAAGCAGCTGCAGAAGATCCAGCAGGTGAGCACGCCGCACACACACCTGAGGACCTGAACACGGCCGCCACACACACACCTGAGGGCACGGACCCGGCACCGGCCGCCACACACACACACCTGAGGGCACGGACACGGCCGCCACACACACACCTGTGCTGGTGTGTGTGTGCCTGTCAGTACACCTGCAAATCTGTTCTTCTGACTTTCCAACCCTCAACCTGAATGTGTGTTTCTCTCTCTCTCTCTCTGTGTGTGTGTGTCTTAGATTCAGGACCAGCTCCCCCATCTGAAGGCCATCATCCAGTACAAAGACGAGCTGAAAGAGAAGAGGCCCAACCTCTACACGGTACATATGTGATCCCTCTCATGCGCCGCGCGCGTGTGTTATTGTGCTCCACAGTATCGGTATCTGCTCACGAAATGAGGTCACATTCCACGCTAATAACCCAATCCCTCTAGTTTAACAAGTTTGACACTCCAGCGGTTTCATAAAAATAGAGAGTCACACCATTAGTGACGTGTGTGTGTGTGTGTGTAGTGCTACTACAGTACTGGTGTGTATGTCTGTGTGTGTGTGTGTGTGTGTGTGTGTGTGTGTGTGTGTGTGTGTGTGTGTGTGTGTGTGTGTGTGTGTGTACTTCCTTCCCAGCAGCACTCTTGAGAAACCAGCACGCTACCTAGCAGTGCGTTCAGATTCAATCATATGTGAACAGTGTGCTTTCCAAAACAGTGAGCACAATAGACTGTATAAATACGTGTGGCGTTGATGTTGCGATGCTGTGTGCTGACTCTGGTCATGTGACCCCCAGTGGGCGGAGTTCATGGCGCTGGGGAAGGACGAGGCGGACGAGCAGCTGGACGCCATCGTGTCGTCCCAGAAGCCCAACCAGTGCTGCACGCTCATCTACACCTCCGGCACCACCGGCCAGCCCAAGGGAGTCATGCTCAGCCACGACAACGTAAGGGACCATCCCATAATGACCCCTCACACATCCCATAGCAACCCCTCACACATCCCATAATGACCCCTCACACATCCATAGTAACCCCTCACACATCCCATAATCATCCCTCACACATCCCATAGTAACCCCTCACACATCCCATAATTATCCCTCACACATCCCATAATCACCCCTCACACATCCCATAGTAACCCCTCATACATCCCATAATGACCCCTCACACATCCCATAATCACCACTCACACATCCCATAATTATCCCTCACACATCCCATAATTATCCCTCACACATCCCATAGTAACCCCTCACACATCCCATAATTATCCCCCACACATCCCATAATAATCCCTCACACATCCCATAGTAGTAACCCCTCACACATCCCATAATCACCCCTCACACATCCCATAGTAACCTCCCACACATCCCATAATTATCCCTCACACATCCCATAGTAATCCCTCACACATCCCATAGTAACCCCTCACTCACTTATGTTACCAGGCTACCCTAATGCTCAGCCACGACAACGTAAGGGACCATCCCATAATGACCCCTCACACATCCCATAGTAACCCCTCACACATCCCATAATAATCCCTCACACATCCCATAATAACTCCTCACACATCCTCACTCATACTAAGTTACTAAGTTACCCTCATACTCAGCCATGACAACGTAAGGGACCATCCCGTGGAAACCCCTCACACAAGACAACCCATAATAGCTCTCACTCACTTATGTTACCAAGGTACCCTAATGCTCAGCCACAACAATATATGGGACCTCTCACACATCCCATAATATCTTCCACTCGCTTATGTTACCAAGTTACCCGCATGTCCCCTCTTGCATGTTTTAACCAGCAGAGTTGTGTTCAGCCATGACCATGTAATGTTCCCCCTTAAAACTCCTGGTCAGTACGATGACCACGTAATGCCCCCCCCCCCCCCCCCCCTTAAGACTCCTGGTCAGTACGATGACCATGTAATGCCCCCCCCCCCCCCCCCCTTAAAACTCCTGGTCAGTACGATGACCACGTAATGCCCCCCCCCCCCCCCCCCCCTTAAGACTCCTGGTCAGTACGATGACCATGTAATGCCCCCCCCCCCCCCCCCCCTTAAGACTCCTGGTCAGTACGATGACCATGTAATGCCCCCCCCCCCCCCCCCCCCTTTAAAAACTCCTGGTCAGTGCGATGGTCCTGATCCTTCCTGTTGGTCAGTGCGATGGTCCTGATCCTTCCTATTGGTCAGTGCGATGGTCCTGATCCTTCCTATTGGTCAGTGCGATGGTCCTGATCCTTCCTGTTGGTCGTTTCCCTGCAGCTGACGTGGACAGCGTTCGCCACGGGCACGAACGTGCGTCTGGCGGACGCAGACAAGTCTCAGGAGGTGGTGGTCAGCTACCTGCCGCTCAGCCACATCGCCGCACAGATGATCGACATCTGGCTCACCATCAAGATCGGCGGGGCCACCTACTTTGCCCAACCGGACGCGCTGAAGGTAAGAGACAGAGCGACAGAGAGCGACAGAGAGCGAGAGCTCCGCTAAGGCTAGTCTTTGCAGTGCTGTGTCCCCGCCCCATGCGAGTGCGGTAATCTCGTTAGAGTAAACCTGGTGTGTAATCCAGTTTAGCCGCAGATCAGCGGCCTTTTGGCACAACTTTAATTGACAGTATTAGTGGAGCTCTCCTCCTCTCCTCTGAAGAGACCAATCAGAATGTAGCATTGACACACACACACTTAAACTTGAGCTTAATCTACAGTATGATCACCGGACGTCATGTCCAGTCACACAGATGACGTACTCATCAGCAGATGTCCACACACACACACACACACACACACACCATGTTGGCGCTGCATTATTGAATACGTTTTATGTCGGTCATGTGCCTTGATTCACTTTGCTTTGAATTCTCAGTGCCCGATTAGTCTCAATACCGGCATATCTGTCCACCCGTACTGTAAACACATGTCTCAATACAGGCATATCTGTCCACCCGTACTGTAAACACATGTCTGTCCACCCGTACTGTAAACACATGTCTGTCCACCCGTACTCTAAACACATGTCTGTCCACCCGTACTCTAAACACATGTCTGTCCACCCGTACTCTAAACACATGTCTGTCCACCCGTACTGTAAACACATGTCTGTCCACCCGTACTGTAAACGCATGTCTGTCCACCCGTACTCTAAACACATGTCTGTCCACCCGTACTGTAAACACATGTCTGTCCACCCGTACTGTAAACGCATGTCCTCGTTACAGTACTAGCTACTGTAAACGCATGTCCTTGTTACAGTACTAGCTACTGTAAACGCATGTCCTTGTTACAGTACTAGCTACCGTACTGTAAACGCATGTCCTTGTTACAGTACTAGGTGCTGTAAACTCATGTCCTTGTCACAGTACTAGCTACTGTATACGCATGTCCTCGTTATGCTGGAGAGTATAAACCAGGCTCAGACATTCTATTCACCGATCAGGTGCTCTCAATCACTTTACAATCTTGGCCTGCATAGAACCCTTTATCCTTTCACACGCACACACATCGTGTGGTCTTCATATGTTCCATAGGTTGTTGATTATGCTCCCGTTGGCATCACGAGTAATTGTGCAACATATTGAACTTGCTGAACTCAGTCGGCAGATAGATGGTGATAGATGGAGGTGTGTGTGTGTGTGTGTGTGTGGTGATAGATGGAGGTCTGGTGAAGGCCAACGACCTTATTTCAAAGTGCAAACAATCCCATAGCTACACATGAACATGCACGAACACAAAGGTTGTTTACATAGACAGGCGTACATACATACAGACACACACACACACACACGTGTATGCAGACACACACACACACACACACACGCGGGATTGACAGGCATTGCACTCGAGCCGTCCCAGACTCGTGACTCGGGTCATGGTGCTTGGCGTGTGCTGGGTGTCTAGAGGCCAGCTGGGGCAGAGGGCATGTGTGTGTGTGGGGCGCGTGTGTGTGTTGGGGGGGAGCGGGGGGGTATATGTGCGACAATTCGGCGTTTAAAGTTCTCGATGAACACGGGCACTCTGGTTCAGTGTGTGTACGTGCAGCAATTCAAGTTCAGACTGTCGGGGAGTGTGTGTGGGGGGGGGGGGCGGGGGGGGGGGCCTCAGTGGTTAGCTTTTACAACACTACGGTTAGGGAGCCGTTGCACTAGGGTGTGTGTGTGTGTGTGTGTGTGTGTGTGTGTGTGTGTGAGGAGCCGTTGCACTAGGAGGGGAACCACAGCTTTGAATATGGCAGCCTTCCTGAGCTGACGTGGCCTAAAATGATACTCAACAAGAACACACGTACACATGTGTGTCACACACA
>NC_085008.1:2172468-2197468 GCF_963854185.1 Sardina pilchardus
TCTTTGGGCTTTGTTTACATTTGTGTAGCGTGATTTGTATGTGAAGAACATAAGTCATAAGCCATTCGTGAAATATCTATATTCCAAAAAAAAAAACGAGGAATTGTCTGTCAGGTTAATTTGACTGTTTATTTATTGTTATTATTGTGATGAAGTACAATAGTACGATTGGATGAAGTGAGCCATATCATTGAGATTTTCTCTTTTTTTTAATGTAATGAGCAGGACAAATTGCATGAAATCCAAAGCTATAAGGACCTAATAGAGATTTGAGGATACTGATAGAAATGTTGATATCGCATATTTATTGTTTACATTTAGCCACGTGTTCTCTTTAAGATGTATACATACATAGGACATTTATTTGGCCAAATGTTGACAGAATTGATGCCACATGCCTTGGAGAGGAGCAGAGGGGGAATATTTCCTCCGTTGCTCTCGACACTACCGTGCGAAGTGAAGTCCACTGCTCCTCAACACAAACCACACATGGGGGAAAAACGGGGAATTTGTTAATTTTTTTTTTTTTTTGCGTTTTGTTTGTGTTCTGCGTTTTTGTTCTGTTTTGATTTCCTTTCGTGTTCTGGTTTGGTTGTTCTACTGACGGCCCTGGGGGAACTCCAGGTACCGGTCAAGTGCAGGCGCCAGCCGATTGGTCAGCACTCGCGCCAATCAGCTTTGAGGGCAGAGGTGGTGCGCTGCACTGGAGCGACCCGTAAGCCAGATCCTCTAAGCCATAAAGGACTCTTATGGGTTTATCGTCGTCGTCATTATTATTATTATGCAAAGTGAAGCCAATTGCTGGAGCCAGAGATGCTCACCCTGTGTGCAGCCGGTGTGATGAGCCTCATGTAAGCTTTCTTTTGTAAATATTGTAATTTTCTCCTGTTTAAATATGTTTTGCATACCAATCTGTGCTCTCTTGTGATCTCATTGGAGTCCTGCCCTGTCTGAGGGGGGACACAGGCGGCGTGCCGTGCCTACTATGCCACCCCAAGCTGGCACACTAGTACCCGCCTGCACACCTACTCTACGATCGATCCCAAGCTGGCACACTAGTACCCGCCTGCATGCCATTCATACGTGTCGCATTGTTATTGTGTCTCTGACAATCCTGGCTGGAGTGGTGGCAGAGTGGCATTCTAAAAGGGCGGTCCTTTTGGAGTATGAAAATGCCCTCGTGGTGCCGTGAAGGGAGAGAATGTCTGGCGTGCGTTCGACTCCCCAGTTGAATGCAGATCTGTAATGTGAACGCTCTTGGAGGTGCATTAAATGCAGTTATCGGTTCATACCGATACAATCTAGACTAGGTGACGTAGGCGCCAGTTCAGATTACTTCTGGATGTTTGGTAATGTTAGAACATCTGGACTTTTGTGAATAGTGAACGGTTAAGAACTGTGTTTGCCACTGAGGCGTAATGAAGCTGAGTTCATAATTTTTTGCCATTTCAAAGATCTGGTCCCGTGTCTGGGTCTGCCGTTATTTATTTCCATCAAATGAAGTGTCTGCTAAAGTGAGCCGCGTCGTAGTCTCCATCCAAAGAGAAGTGTGGGATGTCGTCACTAGACAGACGTGGTGTAGTGTGGCGAGAGGCCATCCATTGAGAAAGACTAGAGGTGTATATAGTTAGTTAACCTTACAGAAGTGTAAAATGGCACTCGGCTGGAGCTCTGATGAATGTGGATATGAAGGTGACGGATCTCGCAGGATTAAAATTAATTCTGTAATTAATTAAACATGATTTTACTGACTCCATTCATCTGATGGCTTTTGTGTTTTAAAAGAACACACACATATACACTGACGGACTATCGTACATATTTACCGTCCATAAACCATCTCCAAATATGAACATGTTTGCCATCCTGTGCCAGTTATTTTTACCTGAAACAGGCCACTGGGCCCGACAAACGTGTCTTTCCACTCGGACAAATCGGACCGTCTGCAAGGACACACTCACCTGACCGCAGACAGACGAGCTGACCAACACCTGCGTGGTGTGTGTGTAGAGTGTTTGTGCATGTCATTGTTTGTCCCCAAGCCCTCCTGGCTTTATGTGGAGTCACTCAACCTGAGGGTGAGTGTGTGTGTGTGTGTGTGTCTATATTCAGACTGGATGCATGAGTGTGCTGCTCAGATACAAAAATAAATCTGATTCATCCTGACGACGCCTCCTGTCTCTTACTGTGCTGAGAAAGCACTTGTTTTGAACTAGACTGACTTCTTGTTGTGACTGGACTGATAACAGACTATAGGTGCCTCTCATGCAGCGTTTATACGTCCTCCCTCGCTCCTCGGGCCTCGATCCTCACTGATCTACATAAAGAATGATGGGGGGGGGGGGGGAACAATGGGATAGTCTATCCAGTGTTAGTTATAGGTCAGTGGGAACGCCCCTCGAGGATCGAGGAGACATGTTGAGAGGCACCCAAGATAATAATCCGAAAAGAATCGGAGCACACACACAGGGCCCAGAGAAGAACGTTCTGCGTACGTCTACGACTGTAACCATGAGCTGGTGTGGTAGAGTAGAACATGAAACAGTTCCTGGAACAGAACAGACCCCCCTGACCTAGTGAAGGGACCCTGAGGAACCCTTACATATGCACATACTGGGTCCTGAGGAACCCTTACATATGCACATACTGGGTCCTGAGGAACCCTTACATATGCACATACTGGGTCCTGAGGAACCCTTACATATGCACATACTGGGTCCTGAGGAACCCTTGCATATGCACAAACTGGAGGGGAAATGGATTGCGATCAGACTTCCTGATTATGCGGCTTTCCTCACATTTGTGCAGAAGTGTTAGTGAAAACAAAAACAAAAGTGACAGTACTCGATGACTTTTATTATATGATTTTAAAATAAAAATTAAAATAACATTTTGTCCTTGCAACTTGCAATCACACGGCCACATAGTGGCCCTGTACGCCAAGTTAAATAACACGAGATCCCACTGTTCAGCGATCTGGAACACAAGAACCCTCCCGACACCAACCTCCCCTCCCCCATCCCCCTCCCCCTCCCCCAGTCCCACTCCGATAAATACAGCCAAGTCCTCCCCCCACAGAAACACGTAGGACAAACCACAGACGCAGGAACCGATCGATCCGTGCCTCGTACACACGCCACTCCACTCCACCCACTCGTCCAGCCAGCCAGCAGCGTCTGAGGACGGCTAGCCGGCAGGAAGTCCATCAGAACAGACAGGAAGTCCATCAGAACAGACAGGAAGTCCATCAGAACAGACAGGAAGTCCATCAGAACAGCGCGGGCTCCGGCCCGGGTCCACTCGTGGCTCTAAAAAAATAAACGAATCCACGTAGGAGTCGGGTTCGGTTCTGAGTTCTGCTCTCCCCGGGGCCTGGGCCCGGTCCTGGTTCCTACGGCTTCCTGAGGCGGCGTGTGCTGCTCTTCCTCTGCGGGTGGTGCGGGCAGGGTTGGACTCGGGCGGGCGGGCGGGTGGGCCTGGAGGCGAATCCCGGCACGGAGGAGGGAGAGCGAGTCCGTCTGCGCCAGAGCGCCGCGGTTGGCATGACCGAACCTCACAGAGAGCGGACACGTGCAAACGCGGCCACATCCTTTGAGTCAAATGGCGCTCAAAATACCGCAGGACATACCGGAGACAAGACTCGTTCCTCTTTGATACGCAATCATAAACACTTCGGTCAACAAACAGTTTTCTTTAACCAGTCAACACTAGTCCCATGATGTTCAATGGCAAGTAACTATGAACACAATACAACATTCGTTTGAGACACACACCACTAGGCCGGAACATAACAGTCTGGTTCATGGACATGTTTCAGATGGGTAATGACAAACATGCCAGTACAAAATAAAAACAAATATTTTTTTTTTCTTTTTTTTCCTTTTTTTTCAGTTGGCAAAAAAATTCAATCAATACCATATTGCATGTAAATAGTGTATAAAATTCTTAAAAAATACAGTTCAGATAATTACTTAAGTACTGAAGTCACCACAGCCAAAAGTGCAGAGGTACATAAATACGAACAAGGGGGTCCTCTCTCCTCGGAGCAGCGGCTCGGACGACCGCTGGCCAGTACCCCTTCGACCCCCACCATGACCAGCAAATGACCCCACGCCGGTCAAAGGGCAAAGGTCATGAACTCGGACTTGGAAGTTAAAAGTTCACAAAGCAACAAATAAAGGACAGTACGTCGTTCGGACCCCCCCCCTCCCCCCTTAATTCACTCTCTCACTCACACAAACACACACACACTTGCTCTTACGCTCACACGCTCGCTCTCTCTCTCACACACACACACACACACACACAAACTGCTGTTTGCTCAAACAATGGCAACGTTTTAAAGGAATAAAACTGCTGGCGTCTGTCGGGCAGACGTGACTGGTGCTGACCGTAAGGCAGAGACGTCTTCTGTTTCAGCAGGAGAAGCACTGGACAGTGGACACTCTGCCCCCCCCACCCACCTCACCGCGCGGGGAGGGAGGACATCAGGGGGGTAGGGGGGGGGGGGGCGCCCTCTTCAGGCCAGGCAACACAAATCTTAAAGCTATTAGCATTAGCATCCGAATAAATAGAGAGAGGAGGGGGAGGGGCATCACTTATGAATCTCAGTGCGAGTGGGAGTCTGGAGACTAGAGGGCCTTTAATTCTTCGCAGGGATGGGGGGGGGGGGGGCGGGGGGGGGGCAACTATGACTGCTAGCGCCTCCACACACACACACACACACATACACAGCAATAAGGGATCACCACAGATTCTGAAGCAGACCAGGCTTTTGTTGCCGCGACAAGAGCACATCAGCCTCCAGGATATGACATAGCTGCTAACACTGACAGGTAACCATGCCAACAAGCAGACTAACACCACCCATAACTGGTGAAAGGTAAGGCCTTCATGAGGCACCACCAACACTGATAAACACACACACACTCACAGTAGCAGACCTCAATGGGCCGCACTAGAGACCTCAATGGGCCGCACTAGAGACCTCAATGGGCCACACTAGAGACCTCAGTAGGACACAGTAGAGACCTCAATGGGCCACACTAGAGACCTCAATGGGCCGCACTAGAGACCTCAGTAGGACACAGTAGAGACCTCAATGGGCCACACTAGAGACCTCAGTAGGCCGCACTAGAGACGTCAGTAGGCCGCACTAGAGACGTCAGTAGGCCGCACTTAAGACCTCAGTAGGACACAGTAGAGACCTCAATGGGCCGCACTTGAGTCACAGTAGCAGACCTCAGTCGGCCATATTGGAGACTAGTGGCTCTGAAACATTGTGAACGTCGAGGACCGGCCATCATCTGCCCCCCACCAATCACTGTGTCCCCTCACGACCTCTGAACTACGACCGCTCTCTGACCTGCGACCTCTCACTGACCGCTCCAGTGGCTCTCTGTCTGTCGGGAGCTGAAAGGCACTAACATCTAGCCCTAGAAAAATAAAAGCATACATTCAATTTCTCTCCACGGGTAACAGCATTCCCTAAAATACTTTGAACATATCGGTAGAAAAATAAAAAATGTAAAAAGGTCTTCTGGCCCGTGTTCTACTCTTCCGAATTGGGATGATATGGCTCCTTCAGTCTGCTTGTGGCGCTGGGAAAGGCGTTCAGTCAGTGACCCCCACTCACACACACACACACACACACACACACACACACACACACACACACACACACACATGCCCAGAGTGCAATTGCCCCCCTCACCACAGCCTTAGGGAGGAGGGGGGGCACAGGGTAGCACAAAGGGACCCCCCAGGGATGAAGCAACTTATTATGAGAAGGCATGGAGGTGGATCTGACATGCACATGCACGCACACACACACACACACACATACACACACACACACACACAGCCAACAGAGACAAAGCCACAGCAGCTTGTGCTCGAACCTCTTAAAAACAGCATGAGGTGGCTTCACACGTGCATGCACGTGTTCACGCGCACACACACACACACACACACACACACACACACACTCAAATCTTCCTCATACACAGAGGATGGTGCACTTACAAAGGGGGACAGGGAGTGTGAGTGTTGAGGCTTGAGGATCACAGAGCTTAGTACAGGATAAGTACACCTGTTTGTGTGTGTTTTTGTTTATTTGTGTGTGTGTGTGTGTGTGTGTGTGTGTGTGATGAGAGGGTAGTATTAGAGTTGTTCCTGCCATTTTGGTGGCGTCCACAAGATTCCACAAAAGAGATGGACGTGGCAGTCAACTTAACTTGACCCCCAAACGACCCCCCCACCCCCCAGCGCAGTGCTTTGGCGGGCTGTTGGGAAGAATAGTTGGAATGCCTGCCTGCTCGTCGGGCTCCGGAACCTTCCGCAAGGTTCTCTCTGCTTCTGCCGTCCTCCTTCCTCTCCTCCTCTCCTCTCCACAGTTTTGTGTTCTGTTTGTTCATTTTGCTCTCCCTCGTTCTCTCTCTCTCTCTCCCTCTCTTTCTCTCTCTCCCCTCATCTTCACGCTTCTCCTTCCACACCCCTCTCCGGGCACCTGGGAGTGAAGGAGAGAGAAGCTCGCCCCTGATTGGCCGTCCGTCACGTGGGTGTGGCCTCCAGGTAGCGCTGTAGTTTACGGACAGTCGATTCGTCCAATGAGAAAAGGTCAAAGTCAAAGGTTGTGTTGGTGACGTTGAAGTGGCCCGTCTCCTCGATCAGGTTGACGATCTGCGGAGGGAACAGGCGTCAGATTTATACCGAGCGCTGCCACACAGACACAGACACAGACACAGACACAGACACAGAGACAGAGACAGAGACAGAGACAGAGACAGAGACAGAGACAGAGACAGAGACAGAGACAGAGACAGAGACAGAGACACAGACAGAGACAGAGACACAGACACAGACACAGACACAGACACAGACACAGACACAGACACAGACACAGACACAGACACAGACACAGACACACAGACACACAGACACACAGACACACAGACACACAGACACACAGACACACAGACACACACACACACACACACACACACACACACACACACACACACACACACACACACACACACACACACACACACCAAGCTCTACCAGCAATAGAAGTGAACCTACTAGCACCAGCCAATGAGGAGAAGAGCAACAGATCAACACAACACAATCAAACATGAAAGCACAGAGTACTTTAGGAGTCCCACACACACACACACACACACACACCTGCTGGAGGACGTTGCGTTCCCTCAGGTCCATGAGTCGGCGGTGCAGATCCACCAGCTCCTCAGTGTAGGCCTGGACAGTGGACACACACACACACACAGGGAGGACAGAAGGTCAGTACACACACACACACACACACACACTTTCTTAATAAATAAAACACCACTTCAGAGAGACTGAAGCACCTCTGTGTTGTTTATGGAATGAAACGCGCTGCAAAAATCAACTTCCTGTAGAATGAGAGTGAAGAGGCTCCGCCTACCTTGTCGTACCCCTTCTTGAGGACCTTCTCTGGACGACAGCACGGGTCAGGGCTCTTCCTGCCCGACACCTGCGCGAGAGAGAGAGAGAGAGAGGGAGAGAGAGAGAGAGAGAGAGAGAGAGGGAGAGAGGGAGGGAGAGAGAGAGAGAGAGAGAGAGAGAGAGAGAGAGAGAGAGAGATTAAATGAATGGAGTTGTGGTAGCCTTTGACAAACCTGTTGGCAAATCTGAATTTGCTCCACAAGGTGTGTGTCCTTGTTCATGGAAGAGCTGTGTTTCTGGGGTTGGGAAGCCAAATAGAAGTGTGGATTGTGTGTGTGTGTGTGTGTGTGTGTGTGTGTGTGTGTGTGTGTGTGTGTGGTCACCTTGTTCATGGAGCTGTGTTTCTGGGGCTGGGGCGCCGGGTCCCTGTGTGTGTGTGTGTGTGTGTGTGTGTGTGTGTGTGTGTGTGTGTGTGTGTGTGTGTGTGTGTGTGTGTGTGTATGTGTGTGTGTGTGTGTGTGTGTGTGTGTACCTTGTTCATGGAGCTGTGTTTCTGAGGCTGGGGCGCAGGGTCCCTGTGTGTGTGTGTGTGTGTGTGTGTGTGTGTGTGTGTGTGTGTGTGTGTGTGTGTGTGTGTGTGTACCTTGTTCATGGAGCTGTGTTTCTGAGGCTGGGGCGCAGGGTCCCGGCTGGGTCGGTGCGGTCCGTCACTGCTGTCGCTCTCGCTGTCCATGCTCAGTCTACAAAAGGTCAAAGGTCAGGGATGAATGTCAGCTTAGTCATCGCTAGTCAGTCATTGACGACGACTTAAAAATAGTATTGATTTAGGGAACATTCTTCCAAGGAACAGGAAGTTTGCTTGAGACGTGATGACAGATAGATTTCATCATGCACACGACGGCATCTTGTGCTCCTATTGTGCTGTACAATGGCCACACACTGCTCACATACAAACCAGAATCAATCACCAATACTGCTGATTTAAATAACATCAAAGAAAAATTAATCTATGCAGCTAGCTCACTTCCTCTATGGAGTTCTGCTTTGAAAAGGACTGTCCAGATAACTGTCATTAAAGGAAGGAATAGTTTGGAAATTTGGACATAGGACCTCATTTCCAAGTTAGCAAGTGTGATATTTATCAGTGGACTGGAGACCATTTCCAGCACATTTCATCTAGTCCTTCTGTTGCAGAGCTCGCAGGTGCTAAGCTAGCACAAAGTCAACGATATGTGCTAGTAGCCTGCCACTAAAGCAGTCTTACCCACTCCCATAGTACACCCACGGCAAATCAATTAGAACATCAGACTATCGGTGTATATGTCTGTGTTGATAGGCTAGTTTTGTTTCTAACATTGTTCCATGTCCAAAATTGCAAACCACCCCTTTAAGTGTATGATCACATGACCATTGGTCTATGCGCTGACCAATCAGACTGGAGCAAGGATTTGCGCACTTCAATGAAAAGACCAGCCCAGTCATTAGCAACGACAGCATGTGCTAAAGGAAGTGCTCAACACACACACACACACACACACACACACACACACACACAAACGTACACACGTACACAGGCACACACGCACACACACACCTGTCGCGGGTGGCTGGGTTGT
This sequence comes from Sardina pilchardus, assembly GCF_963854185.1. Lineage (NCBI taxonomy): Eukaryota > Metazoa > Chordata > Actinopteri > Clupeiformes > Clupeidae > Sardina > Sardina pilchardus. The sequence goes on from NC_085008.1 coordinate 2,181,516, forward strand.
TCTTCACAGGCGTCTCCTCCTCAGAGCTGCTGTCGTCGTCATCAGACTCCTCCGACTGCAGGTCCTCCACCATGGAGCGCAGAGGACCTAGGAGAGGACTACGGGTGTTAGCCAGCATAGCCTCACACACACTCTAAAGCATCCAGATAGCACTCACTACGGATCTTCACTCACACCAAACAATACAAATCTATTAAATTAAAAATGATGTTGCGCCAGATAGCCGATAAAATGACACATTTCTAAACCAACCCAAATTAATGTCGGCCTGTGGTAAAACAACTTGCCTAATGTGCATCTATTGTTTTCCCTTTGACACACACAGGAGCCTCAAAAACTGCATCAACCGTTTGTGCTCGTTGATGTGCTTGTGTCAGATGTGTGTTTGTAAACTGTCACTCTGAGCTATGAGCACGCGCTGGTTCTTTGAAACCACTCAGATGTTCACGCTGATGGAATCGTTGTTCATTTAGAGCGCACACTGACATAGAAGACACAGAGCGTGGCGTCAGTCAAACTGAAAACAATGGCAGATGATGTTTTAGATACACAAACAGATAGATAGATAGATAGATAGATAGATAGATAGATAGAGAGAGAGAGAGAGAGACAGAAAGATAGATAGATAGATAGAGATAGAGAGACAAAGAGAGAGAGAGAGAGATAGAGATAGAGAAAGAGATAGAGATAAATAGATAGTTCAAATTCTCAGATTGTTCCATGTTGGTTTGATAGTTTCGAGTTTTAGAGAGAGTGTGTGGTCTAATCTGAATGATAGTTCAAAAAGTTTAAGTTCTTCCGATCTCCCTGCTGTAAGACACACCTGACACAAAACCATAAACCACACACACACACACACACACATTCACACTCACCTTGGCCTTGTTTCTGCAGGGGCTCAAAGTCTGAGTCAGAGCTGGAGTCGGAGCTGGAACTGGAGTTGGAGGGACTGGAGGGAGCCGACTGCTGCTTAAAAGACACACACACACAGACACACACAAACACACACAGACACACACAAACACACACAGACACACACAAACACACACAGACACACACAGACACACACAGACACACACAAACACACACAGACACACACAGACACACACACACAAACACACACAAACACACACAGACACAAACACACACAGACACACACAGACACACACAGACACACACAGACACACACAGACACACACAGACACACACAGACACACACACACAAACACACACACACAGGCACACACACACGCACGCACACACAGTTCAGTCAGTGCGGGTGCGGAAGCTCATCTCTCGCTCCACTGCTGCCTGAGACAGGCCTGCGGTGACAGTGGAGCCCTCTGCTCTGAACACACACACACACACACACACACACACACACACACACACACACACACACACACACACACACACACACACACCGCAGAGAAGACTAGAGAGGCGCTACTGGAGGCTATTAATATCTGAACAGTGAGTGTGAGTGTGAGTGTGTGAGTGTGTGTAGCTGTTCACAAGTGACACCTCCTCCAAAGAGGAGCACAAGCCTGCTCAGTGCACCGTTACTACGCAAGTCTCCGTATGGTCACCAGTGCAATCACATTGCACTGCCTTATAATGAACATCACACACACACACACACACGGTCACCAGTGAGCATTAAGCTCATAGCAATCACATTGCACTGCCTTATAATGAACATCACACACACACACACACACGGTCACCAGTGAGCATTAAGCTCATAGCAATCACATTGCACTGCCTTATAATGAACATCACACACACACACACACACACACACACGGTCACCAGTGAGCATTAAGCTCATAGCAATCACATTGCACTGCCTTATAATGAACATCACACACACACACACACACACACACACACGGTCACCAGTGAGCATTAAGCTCATAGCAATCACTCTGCACTGCCTTATAATGTACATCATTCACTTCATATTGCACATTACAACAAAATGCCAACTAATATCCACATGGAGACACACACACACACACACACTAAAATATACTCTTCCAGCCAAACACACACACACACACACACACACACAAACACCCACAAACCTCAGACTTGGACGATGCCTCATCCTCCGAGTTGGAGTCGTCGGATTCCGGAATCTTCTTGGGCTCCTTGGTCTCGGGCGTGTCGGTCTTGTTCTTGGGCCAGCGGCCCTTCTCCTTGGGCGGCTTCTTCTCCGTGTACGAGGGCGGGGCTATGGAGGAGGAGGAGACGCGGGGGGAGGTGCTCGTGAACCCGCCCGCGCCACCGCCACCGGACCCCTTGGGCTCGGAGCCTGACCCGCCCTTCTTGGGCTTCTTGACGCTGGGTTTGGGCGACTCCACGGCCGACGGACGTTTGCTGGGCGCCTTGGCGTCGGGCGGGAGGCCTCCCCCCCCGCCCCCCCCGGCCCCGGGGCCTCCGCCCCCACCTTTGGGAGACATGCCCTCCAGCTTGGCCTCCTTCAGCGTCAGCTTGGGCTCCTTGAAGGCGGCCTTGGGCAGGACCTTGTCGTCCTTGGTCTTCATCTCGGGCTTCTTGGACGAGGTGGTGGAGGAGGAGGAGGAGGAGGACGGAGGCTCGCGGGAGCTCTTGCTGCTGCCGCTCATCCCGCCGTCGCGCTCTCCTCCGTCGCCCTTGGAGACGGCCTTGCTCTCCGAGTCCTTGCGCTGGCGTTCCCGATGCTCCTTGGTCACTTTGTGGGGCTTGGGCCCTTTGCTCCCACTGCTGCCCTCCTTACTGGGGTCCTGCAGGGAACAACCACACACATCAGAACTGACCTCACCAACAACCACACACATCAGAACTGACCTCACCAACAACCAGACACACCAGAACGCTAAACTGACCTATCAACAACCAGACATGTCAGAACGCTAAACTGACCTCACCAACAACCAGACATGTCAGAACGCTAAACTGACCACACCAACAACCAGACATGTCAGAACGCTAAACTGACGTCACCAACAACCACACACACCAGAACGCTAAACTGACCTCATCAACAACCACACACAATCAGACTGTTCTATTGATCTCACCAACAACCAAACAGATACGTTTACTCTATTTCCCCCTTTACAACTCTATTGCCTCACAATATACAACAAACAAAAACAGGGCCTAGGCACACAAGAAACAACTTCTCACTGCAAACAAACTACTTCTTACTACAAACAAATAATTTGTTACTGAAAAAAACATCTTACTTTAAATAAACAACTTCTCACCTACAGTACAACAACTTCAGACATCTAACTCAACAACAACACTCACTTCTAACGAACTGACAAACTGACAACTTCTTACTTCAAACAAACAACTTCTCTCTTCTGAGAACAACGTCTAATGAACACATCAGACAAACAGGACTTCCCTGGTGCAGGTAGACACACTACTGTAACTCTAAACACCCAAGAATACCTTACTGTTCAACAAAGGCTCGTAAACAATCGGACTGCCCCATGTAACACTATTGTAAGCAGTACAATCTTTCATCACAACCTACACTTATCATTACACAACCTAGAGGGGTTTTGCAAGCAGTCCCTCTGCCTTTCAGTTACTTAGAGCAGTGTGCTCATCGCTTTGTATATTATACATGAGCTATTGCTTTTAAGGCCCAACTCACACCAGAGATCCACCACGAGGCGTTGTAGAAGGAGTTGCAGCAGTATGAACTAAATGGTGCATGTTGCTGCAAGCCGTCGCAAAGCATTCAACATGTTTATAGTCACAGATGCAAGGTTTTAGAACGCTACAACTCATCTCGTCGCAAATCTTTGGTCTGAACCCCCTTTAACACTGAAAGCTCAGGCTAATTAGGCTAGTCAGGCTAGTCAGCTAGCTGGCAACAGAGAGACGCAGGGTGCGTTTCATGCAGCGTTTATACGTCCTCCCTCGCTCCTCGATGCCTCGATCCTCACTGATCTACATAAAGAATGATGGGGGGGGGACAATGGGATAGTCTATCCAGTGTTAGTTATAGATCAGTGGGAACACCCCTCGAGGATCGAGCATTGAGGATCGAGGAGGCATAATGAGAGGCACCCGCAGACACAGCTTCCATCCTGGTCTCCTTACGTCTGGGGAACCACTATCTGGCATCACTGGACAGAGCTGAGCTTTGTTCACATTTGTTAAGATTATTTTTTTTTTTCCCTGAGCAAAATTCTGAGTTACAACTATCTTGAGTTACTGCAACAGGATGCGTGTTTCTGCTCAGCTGTTCTTGTGTACGCGCGTCCAGTGGGAGCGCTCCGGTTACCGCCCGCAGTAGAGGGCTATTGTGTCCGACTCAGCTGGCTGGACTTGTGCAAGCTTCGCCGCTTTTGAAATTCGATCTGAAAAGTGGCTGATAGTGAATCTGTCTCTAATCAAAACAAATATTTTATTTCAGGTTTTTAAGTTGAGAGGAACAACGCCTGGCCTCCAGCATCCCACATCTGGACATCTCCCAGAGATGCTGCACTCCATTCCACACGCAACACATCTGGACATCTCCCAGAGATGCTGCACTCCACTCCACACGCAACACATCTGGACATCTCCCAGAGATGCTGCACTCCACTCCACTCCACACGCAACACATCTGGACATCTCCCAGAGATGCTGCACTCCACTCCACACGCAGCACATCTGGACATCTCCCAGAGATGCTGCACTCCACTCCACACACAGCACAACAGCAGAGTAGAGCCACCAGAGCTCCTCTAGCGCCGCATCATGTTAGCATCTCATACATGTACAGGGGAGCTACACCAGGCACAGAACTGACGCGCGCATCATGTTAGCATCTCATACTGTACATGTACAGGGGAGCTACACCAGGCACGCAACTGACACGCGCATCATGTTAGCATCTCATACATGTACAGGGGAGCTACACCAGGCACAGAACTGAGGCGCGCATCATGTTAGCATCTCATACATGTACAGGGGAGCTACAACAGGCACAGAACTGAGGCGCGCATCATGTTAGCATCTCATACATGTACAGGGGAGCTACACCAGGCACAGAACTGAGGCGCGCATCATGTTAGCATCTCATACATGTACAGGGGAGCTACACCAGGCACGGAACTGACACGCGCATCATGTTAGCATCTCATACATGTACAGGGGAGCTACACCAGGCACAGAACTGAGGCGCGCATCATGTTAGCATCTCATACATGTACAGGGGAGCTACAACAGGCACAGAACTGAGGCGCGCATCATGTTAGCATCTCATACATGTACAGGGGAGCTACACCAGGCACGGAACTGACGCACGCCCCATTTTAGAAGACTGGTCTATTTCTTTAGAATGTACACGCCGCTATCACGTCTGGTGTAGCTGCTTCCATTGGTTATAGTGGAAGCTACCTGTTGCAGCAGACGCGTCGCGAACGGAACGCTTCAGTCACACACCTGCTGTAGCTCCCCTGTTACTGTATTTACAGAGAGAGATGGGATGGTGAAGCCATCAGAGCTCTACTAACGGCGCATCACTTGATACATTATTCACATTTACATTAGATACAGCATTTACATCCTGAGTGTCATTTACGTCCTAAGCTGCCGTGAGGCGGGAGCAGAGATGAGCCTGAGGGGCTTCCGTACTGACCTTTGACCCGTGAGTCTTGATCTTCTTGGGGTCAGAGAAGGCGGAGAGGGGGATTGTGGGAAGCATGGGGTAGTCTGGACTGGGCCTGGACACGGCCTCTGCCCCCTCCGGAACCACCTGCATCTGCACACGCCACCGAGGACACACACACACACACACGTTACACAGGAGGAAACACACTTCGGACACACACAGACGTTACACAGGAGGAAACACACTTCGGACACACACACATGCGCACACACCTGTTACACAGGAGGGAACCTCACACAGGAAGACTCACACGCATTCACACACACACGTCACACAGGAAGACTCTCTCACAAACTCTCACACTCATGTCCAGTGCCCCCACCCCCCCCCCCCCCCCCGGTCTCCGCTCACCCCTCCAGCCTTGATGAGCTTGCGGCGGAATTCACTGGTGGGGTTATTGAAGGTCAGCTTTTCACAGCGCAGGTGATTGACAGGTGGGTTGCCCTCCAGGTTCAGGAAGAGGTCATAGTTGAAGCAGACCTTCTTTGGCTCTTCCTGTGAGAGGACAGACTGTCAGTGAAGCAACTGGGAGACAATAGTATATGCACATGACATGCTATACCACTCAATACCACACCAGCAACCACAACTGAGGGCCAACAGTATATGCACATGACATGTTATACCACTCAATACCACACCAGCAACCACAACTGAGGGCCAACAGTATATGCACATGACATGCTATACCACTCAATACCACACCAGCAAACACAACTGGGGGCCAATGGTACATACAAGTGTGTGTTGATGTGTTTGTGGATGGAACACAGGTGACGTCGTAACTCTGGTGTATTGGTGTGTGTGTGTGTGTGTGTGTGTGTGTGTGTGTGTGTGTGTGTGTGTGGTGGGGGCACAGTTTAAGTCACAGATCAGGTGTGTGTTGATGCGTTTATGGAGGGAGTCCAGGTGACGTCGTAACTCGCGCGTGTGTTGATGTGTGTAGAAGGAATACAGGTGACGTCGTAACTCAAGGTGTGTGGTGTGTGTTGTGTGAGTGTGTGGAGGAGGTACAGGTGATGTAACTCAAGTGTGTGTTGATGTGTGTGTGAAAGGAACGCAGGTGACGTCGTAACTCACGGTGTGTGTCTGTGTGTCTGTGTGTGTGTGTGTGTGTGTGTGTGTGTGTGTGTATGTGTGTGGAGGGGGCACTGACCTTGTTCTTGAAGTAAACTTCTATGGGCATGAGGAACCCTGCGTAGCCGGACTCCTCCACCTTATAGGGCGGCTCCTTACACACTGCAAACACACACACACACAACATTTAGCATCATGCTGCTCATCGCTACCGTGGATTTAGCATCGCAACACACACCCCCAGACAGGCAGACGTGGCCTTAGATTTTATATGAGAGTACACAACTGGTTGCTTTCACAAAAAGGAGGTAAAAGATTTCTCTTTGTACATGTAGCAACAATACACATGTCACAGACATCAGTGAGTAACCCTTCGGTACACGGCACAAAATGGCTCATAACAACAAGTGCCACTGCAGGCGGTGCGCTCTGCCTCACCTCGATTGGGTCATAATAACGAGCTCTGCCTCACCTCGTTTGGGTCAAAATAACCCTTATTTGGGTCATAATAACGAGCTCTGCCTCACCTCGTTTGGGTCATAATAACGAGCTCTGGCTCACCTCGTTTGGGTCATAATAACGAGCTCTGGCTCACCTCGATTGGGTCATAATAACCCTCGTTTGGGTCATAATAACGAGCTCTGCCTCACCTCGTTTGGGTCATAATAAGCCTCGTTTGGGTCATAATAACGAGCTCTGCCTCACCTCGTTTGGGTCATAATAACCCTCGTTTGGGTCATAATAACCCTCGTTTGGGTCATAATAACGAGCTCTGCCTCACCTCGTTTGGGTCATAATACTGTAGGTCATAATAACCCTCGTTTGGGTCATAATAACGAGCTCTGCCTCACCTCGTTTGGGTCATAATAACCCTTGTTTGGGTCAGCTCTGGCTCACCTCGATTGGGTCATAATAACCCTCGTTTGGGTCATAATAACGAGCTCTGGCTCACCTCGTTTGGGTTTGGGGAAACTCTCGTGCAGCCGGAAGACGACCTTCTCCACGAAGTGCTGGATGTCCCCTGTCTCTGGTCCGCGCACAAACACCATCCAGTCGTGTGTGAAGCCCTCCGACGTCACCTTCTTACGCAGCTGCGCCCGATGACCCAACTCCAGCTTCACCTGGACCGTACACTGGACACAGGGAAGATCACATGATGGGTTAACACGCACACACACACACACACACACGTCCAGCTCCAGCTCCAGATCCACCTGGACCGTACACTGGACACAACGAAGATCACATGACGGGTTAACACACACACACACACACACACACGTCCAGCTCCAGCTCCAGATCCACCTGGACCGTACACTGGACACAGCGAAGAGGCAGACCACATGATGGATTAAGGGACCACACACACACACAGCTCCAGCTTCACCTACACACAGGAAGGAGACAGACCACATGGGGTAAGGGATACCCTCCCTGACACACACACACACACACACACACACACACACACACACACACACACACACACACACACACACACACACACACACACACACACACACACACACACACACACACACACACACACACACACACACACACACACACACACACACACACACACACACACACACACACACACACACACACTATGACTGAAGAGGCCTCAGAAATGACACTCGTGTTGTGTTCTACAGAGTTGTGCTGTACTGATTGCCTGTGTAGTGCTATGAATCCATCCCAAGGTGCTACATCACACAGGCCAGTTGAAAAATGGAAACAAGACATTCCTGGAGGTCATGCACTTGTAACTATGCGGACTTCATCTAACTGCTAGTAGTTGTGTGGCCTCTTCATTAATTGCTGTAAGATCTGATTAATTACAGAGGCAGCAGAAAGGCAAGTGCAGTAGTAACCTTTAAGTCCTGCACACGTGAGAAACGCTTGCTCTTTTGTCTTCGGTCTGCTAACAGGAAGCGGGCGTGAATACCAACTACACTTTGGGTAAATAATTAAACTTCCTGCAGCGCTTGATCATTCTTCCAATAACCTCATAGCCACCTACTGCTCCCAGAAACTACACACACTCTCCATGGATCAGTAAATAGAAACTCTGATAGAAACATTTTCACCCCTCTACCCCCCATCATAACAAAATCCGGAAAGTTCATTGCGCTGATTCATCGACATGGCTGTCAATCATTATATCCCACATAGCGCAGTCTAATAGGTGAAGACTGAACAAGAAAGCCGGGGCGTATGATATTGGTCAGTACTTTGACACATTTGAATTTCCAGCAGAAGCTGCTCTCTGCAGCATTAGCGTTGCTAAACATTGAGTACTCATCACAAAGCCACGCTCAGGCTAACCTGACACCAGGCCGTAATGTGATCTCTCATGCACCAGGCCTCAGTGCTATTACAAATCTGTTACACTGCCATACCGTGTTCACCTGAGTGACACACCACGCAGGATCTTTCTGTCGTGCACCTTTCGTAACGGTGTTATTACAAATCGCTTTGGCTGGGACTTGGCAGGCAGCGGAGAGAGCAGCAGCCTCCATCCCGTCGTGTCTGCGGCTTCAGACCGACACCTGAGAGGAGACGGACGGCTCTGGTACCGGACCGGACCAGACCGGACCGGACCAGACCGGACCAGACCAGACCAGACCAGACCAGACCAGACCAGACCAGACCAGAGCAGACCAGAGCAGACCAGAGCAGAGCAGACCAGACCAGACCAGACCGGACCAGACCAGACCAGACCAGACCAGACCAGACCAGACCAGAGCAGACCAGAGCAGACCAGAGCAGACCAGACCAGAGCAGACCAGAGCAGACCAGACCAGAGCAGACCAGACCAGAGCAGACCGGACCAGAGCAGACCAGACGCCACGCACTTCCTGCTCTGGCTGCCACTTAAAGGACAGCATGGGGTTTGCGATGCCCTCCTCCTGGAACGCCAGGCTGGCCAATGGCAGAGTGGCGACGGGCACGGAGAGGGAGCGGGAGCGGGACTGGGGGCGAGCAGGGATGAGCCTCTCTGGCACACACACACACATGCTGGCGGGCACGTCTGGCGCCGTGCCAACGGTAATGCCATTTGCCTCCAGACACAAGTCATCACACTCTGGCGCTAACACCGTCGCCATGCCAGGCAGGGACACACACACACAAGCAGGCAGGCGGGGGCCTTGCAAACACACAGGCAGGCGGGCAGGGACGGCCAGACACACACACACACACACATACACACAGACAGACAGACAGACAGACAGACAGACAGACAGGTGGGGGCCGTGCAACACAACACAAAACAAGTCAAGATCAGGCCAGTCTGAAATAACAGACAGCGGCACTGCCAAGGGCTACGCTGAAACACCCGAGACTCCCTGTCCCTCTAGGACAAGTATGGCACTATGCAGACAGCTACATCAAGGCTGTCCCGACGAACAAGGGCTACGCTGAAACACCCGAGACTCCCTGTCCCTCTAGGACAATATAGCACTATGCAGACAGCGAAATCAAGGCTGTCCCGATGACAAACAGCCTACAGCCTGCACCAAACCACTCACTGATCAGCACCCCGAGATCCTGACAAGAGAAAGCTGCTGCAGCTGGGATACCGTTCTCTTAAACAGGCCTACACACCTCTACTGTTGCTCTCTTTGGATGCAGTCGACGGCGGAGAGGAGAGAGACAAACTGTCACACACACACACACACACCTTTAGAAAGGCTGTCAATCAGGGCTCTTCAGGCATAGTTACAGTGTTAAGAGTCTTACAGCTTTCATCTATGCCGTTCAGAGCTGAGTGCACTACAATAGCCATAACTGCTGTCCAGAGGAGGCCGGAGGCTGTCCAGCTTTCATTGAGATGTGTGTGTGTGTGTGTGTGTGTGTGTGTTTGCAACTGTAGCACCACTATGTACACACACATGACCAATGAGAAGCCTGCAGCAGCAGCACACTGGGTGGTCATGCCATCGCAGCTGTGGTGAAAACCACAACACACACATTTCAAGAGTACTGGTAGGTACAGATTCCAGAAATGTCGGCGCCTCTTAAATAACTGCACAGCACAGCTCTTTGAAAAAAGGGGGGGGTGAGGGGTGGCAGGTAGCAAAGTAATAACTTAAAGAGGGTCAGCAAAAATCCTTTTGGGGTGGGAGGGGCAAAGGTATTACTTGTAGGATATTTAGACAAAACTGTGCAACGCTATCAGTCCATGGAAAGATAGGTGTTGAGTGAACTCTTGTTGGAAGAGGAAGGTGGGAAGGCAGCATCTTGCGTATGTTCGTGGACAGGCCTGTCCTGCACAAAGCTAACTCGCTAACAGAGGGCAGCCAAGGAAGAAATTCCAAAGGACCGCTACCTCCGCGGGCCGACACGTCGGAATGCAAGAACCTTACGACGTTCACCTAAATATTTTTCATTACCCTATATAGCCAACATGTATAGATATATGTTTTCAGACCTGGATGAAAATTCTAGGTGACAACAGTACACATTCACATTGGAGTGGGTCTGCCTCTCACGTTCAAAAGTTTGGAAGCTAATTGTTACTCGTGTTAGCTAACTATCCCCGACTTCTGCAGATTTTTGTGCCACCTATATAGAAGTTCTTTATTTAACTTATTCAATCGCGTCTAGGAACTTCACATGGTCTCAAAACAAGGTATTTAAAAATCATACACACCAACCTACATCTTCTACATTGCAAATTTGAATATAAAAACTTGGTAAAAACTTAGTAATAGCAACTCTAGCCACTATAGCTTGCTAACCTGCTTGGGCTGGGAGACATCTTTGAAAGAACACACAGCTAACGTTAGCTAACGTTACCACAATCTTTGACTTGACAATTGCATCTAGACTGGCGCCTTCACCAACTGATTAAATGTCATATCGCAAGCTTGGTGCATAGAGTAGAATAGCACAACGCACAGATGTGACTGAAATGTTTTGTAGATTGCATATAAATGGGATTCCCGCTTGATGATCCCATTCCTAGCGTCTGCACGGAACACCCCTCCCTCCTCCCAGACGTGGAAAGCAAAGCCCACCACCGGCGCCTTAGCAGCCTATCCATGCAGCCTGAGAGGGCCATGCAACCAAGGGGGCTAGCATGCTAACTGTGTTAGCTTGACATAACTCTCCCGTTTCCTTGGTTTGCCAGCCACCGGCCATGTAAACCTTTGACAGGCAGTGGCTGACTGGCCATTTCAAATTTGAGAGGTCACAGTGAAGCGCCAAGCTCAGTTTTCCTTGAGGGTGCAGCCTACAAAGCTCGGCAGGTACAGCTAGGTTAGCTTGCCATTGGAGTACAGAGAGCCGGCTAGCAAGTGGAAACAATCCTGCACATTCCCACCAGGAAAATACCGATATAGCTGGGCTAGCAGCGCTATGATAGGCTAACAAGGATGGCTTGAGAGATGTGTGTCCGATTAGCTTTTTTTCTCGCAGCAAGCTAGCTAACAGCCAACTATTCATTCTAGTGCTAGCAGTCGATTTCTAGGATCTCATCAGAAGTTGAGAAACGTTAAAAGCTTGGGGGACAAAAGCGGGGCTTTACCTGGTTCTCCATTATTCTTGGGCCGTGTGTTGTTCTGTTTATTTACAGCAGCGATTTGTGAGGTTGTTCCCGACTCCTCATTGTGTGTCAATTTCAGCCAAACACCGGAAGCCAGACGGCTTCCCTCCCCTTCGAGACTCCTGGCATGCAACCAAAAGAGAAAGCCTTTGTATCCAATCAAGTGGCTCAGAGGTTAAGCCTTTTGCTTTTGAACCAACTGCAATAGTTATCGGGCGGGACTTCCCACAGGCAACAATCTGCCAAGAATATGTGATTGAATTAGAGGTGTGTAGCTCACATAATGCAGGATGTCCTGCGTGTGGGCTCTCTGTGATTGAATAACTTGGTAGCAAATTGCCTTCTAGAACGGACACGAAAAGAACACAACAAATCCGTTTGGAAACTATCACCAAGCACAGGCCTATTTATTCAGTCAGTTAGTGGTAACATAACTTTCTCAAAAATACCTAGTGACATGAACTATTGATAATCAAATTTCAGCCATGGTATCCATATTAAGCCAGTTATCTTATCATTGATCTACAATTACTGTCTAATTTCGTCTAAAGAAGGATCACTCCATCTGCAAACTTGACAAATCTTTCAGCAGGAGAAATGTAGGTCTAATACTCTTACAGCATACTGTTCATGCCATGCATATTTCTCAGGTCATTCCCAAATAAGTCTAAATAAACTAGGCTGTTTTGTTATTTAATTTGCCACAAAATACCTGTCTACCTTGTTCTTTTATAAATCAGATCGTTGTTGTCCATCTACAGATTCTCTGTCAATGTCTTCCTATTGATGGTGCTTATAGGTTATTATTGTACAATCTGCTCCCAAAAACATTGGGACGTTGCATAAAATGTACTGTAGCCTACATATAAACAGAATGTTATTATTATTAGTAAACACATATTTAGATGGGAATAGAACATACATATCATATCAACTGTTGAAACAAGTGATTTGATAAATGTGATGCCGGCAACACATCTCACAAAAGTTGGGACTGGGGCAACAAAAGGCTAGAAAAGTTGTGCAATGTTATAAAAAAATAAATAATAATAATAATAATATAAAAAAATAATAATATTTAAAAAACAAGGAACATTTCATAACTAACTAGAAAAGCACTCCGAGACCGCCTCCCGCATCCAGACGAGGATGCAGATCGCTCCCAACATTTCCTTCCTTGGGTCATTTCAGAGCTTTCCTGAAAATGTCATCGAAATTCATCCATAACTTTTTGAGTTATCTTGCTAACAAACAGACTGACAAACAAACAACAAACCCTGATGAAAACATAACCTTCTTGGCGAAGGTAATAATTTAGGTGACTTACTGGCACCATGATTAAGGTGACTGGCACCGTGATTAAGGTGACTTGCACTGCACTGGGTAAATAAAAAAAGAGCTTCCCAGAGAGGCCTTCAACACTCTGTGGGGGCATATAATGCAATAATACAAGAAAGGTGCCCCTCAACATAAAATTGCAAATACTTTGGGGATTTTATCATCTACAGTACATAATGGCATTAAAATATTCAGAAAATCCACAGAAATACTTGTGTGCAAGAGACATGGCTGAAAAAACAGTATTGGATGGCCATCTTCTGTGGTGGGAATCATCACATGGACTTAGGAAAACATCCAATAACCATGAACTATGAACACAGTTTGACAAAATTGAACCATCTTTCGATTTGCTGCCGGTGATTAACGGTTGAGCTTGCGAGTAGCCTAAGCCTCAACTTACAGTACAGTAGGTATAAATGTCAGTGATTCACATTTTGATTGGTGTGTTGTGGTTGAAGAATTGAGGGAGGAACACAGACAGAAAAGTAGCTTCTTCAACATGCAACTGTTAATTACCTGGTAATACCACAAAATCTGGCTTATAAATGATGAAATAGATCCTGGAGTAGGTAAACCTGAGACATCTGCTTCACTAAACCCCCCCTGCTGGCCATAAAATGAAAATCAGTTCTGTGAGGATGACAGCCATAGAACACCCAAGATATATATCTGAACAACTATTATTTTGTCTATAAATTGAACATTTTCACTACTTCCATATTTTCAAAGGATAGAATTATAATGTGTTAAAGAAACCAGCTAATCTTGACATTGGAACATACTCTGGCAAGGGAGGTGAGCTACACTACACTACAGCAAATATCCTTACATTTTTCAACCGTCTCAGACTACAGTAGGATACCGATTCTAATTCCAATGTGATTCTAATTCCAAGCTCCTCTCAGTTTTCAAGTTCTGTTCTGTGTTTGATGTTCTTCCACAGCTTCAGGAGCTATGAACAACCCTAGCCAATCAACACAGATGCCTCTGGAGCCACGAACAACCTCAGTAAATCAACACAAACGCAATGAAATTGGATTGGATTGGCTGTTCAGCTCAAAACCAAAGATTTTCAAACTGAAATGCAGCAAACATGTTATGGCCTTAATACCTAGAAAACAGGAATGTGTGTGTGTGTGTGTGTGTGTGTGTGTGTATGTGTGAGTATCATCAGCTGTGCCAGAATGGGGTGAGGAGACCTGGGTCTTCTGGTTGGCCCTCTTTTGTCGTAAAGCCTGGAATGGAGTTTGGCACCTTTTAATCTGGCAAACAGATGTCTACTCCAGACATGGCTGTCTTGTTACACCCAGACAGAAAAAAGGCCTCTAAAACCACTCAGACAAAATTCCAAACACCAGGTATTTGACAGCCAGAGAGTATATTGCATTTTTAGAATATCTTTAAAAACCTTCGGGAGTCAAAGTATTGGCTGGTGTTAATATGGTATCATTTTTTCTAATGCAAACGTTTACTTCTCTGAGAGGTCTGACTAGGTGTCAGCTACAGTACCAAAACCGTCCAGAAGAGGGCGTCGTATACCACAAGACTGGACAGTTTGTCACATCAGGGGCACACTGGTGCTGCATGTTAAGAAAAGCAAGCGATAGAGCCCCGTAGTTCACATTTTATTGAGACGAAGTGCTGCATACAGTATTTCAGTTGAGGACTGTTATGTTCAAACAGTGCACACATTTTCACACACCATATTTGTTCACTGTAAAAGTCTTGCAGTCGAGAGTGAAAGTATTGCATCAACAGTTCAGGGTGCTGAATAGGAGGTCAGTAGTGTCATGATGATGAGAGCATCGTTGTGCTTTTAGACTGATTCATCTCTCAAGCTTAAAGCACAGAACCAGTCTTTAAACAGTACTCACCAGCACAATATACCAGAGCGAGGAAGTCATCTGCTCACTGTAAACATCATATTTTCCAAACAAACATCAACATGAACACACATACAGTTAAAATGTAGAAAGGTTGTTAGTTAACGTTACGTTAAACATGTTTGTATCTATAGAAAACACTTTAAATTACCTTAAAAAAACATGTTTGTCATCATGTTGCCATTTCTTGTGCCAGAGACACAGACACACACACACACACACAGACACACACACACACACACACACACACACACACACACACACACACACACACACCTGGACTTGGACTCAAGTCCAACTCGAGGCCTAATTTTTCGGACTCATGACTTGACTTGAACTTGAGCACAATGTCTTGCACCTGGACTAGAACACTGGCTGCATTTGGAATCACATTGGTTTTGTTGTTGTTTTCCTTCTTTGTATTAGGCCATGA